>NW_021939189.1:1390626-1392659 GCF_001715985.3 Manacus vitellinus | reverse complement strand
GGTGGGAAGAGGCCGGCAGGGAATAGCGGCTCATTCCACGCGATTCCGTCGCTCTGAGCCCGAGGTCTGATGGAAGCGAGGGGATGGAGCTCGGCTTGGGCTCGCCTGGTGCAACGGGCCCGTCCCCACTTCCCTGTGTCCCCGAGGGAATGAGGCAAACGGGCAGGATTGCCCTGGTGGGCCCTGAGACGTGGATTCCACGCTCTGTTCCCGCTCCCCAGTTCTGGCTGGATAAATGCCACAGGGCCGGGATGACTCAGGGGCGCTGGGAAGGATTTGGTCCCTTTGGGACTAAATTTGTACTCGCCGGGATTTGGAGTTTAGGGTCTAAATCGGGAGGTGCATCCACACCTGAAACAAGCAGAGTTCAGGTACAGCTTAAGGAGACATCCATTTAATGGGCAAAGTGGGTTTGTAGAATTCCAGAGTGGTTTGGGTTGGAAGGGACCTTAAAGTTCATCCAGTTCCACCCCATTCCACTATCCCAAGTTGCTCCAGCCTGGCCTTGGACACTTCCAGGGATGGGGCAGCCACAGCTTCTCTGGGCACCCTGTGCCAGGGCCTGCCCACCCTCCCAGGGAAGAAGGTTTGGTGCACTGGAACCCTTTGGCTTCTGCTCCTGGGCAGCTCCAGGGCTCTGGGGTTGGGCACGGAGGAGCTCAGGGATCACACAGGCTCTGGCACCCTCGGGATGGGCTCTGGGCTGGGAGCTCTTTGTGAGCACACTGACATGTCCTGCCTCTGTTCCCTCAGATGTGCACAGTTGGGTGGTAACTGGGGACAGTGGGGAAAAGATTTGAGGAGAATTCCTTCCACTGAGGAATTGTGGTCTGAAGCACAGGGAGCTGGACCCAGCGGAGCTGAGGAGGCTCCCAGGAGCTGCAGAACAGAGATCTTGGACTCTCTGCTCAGAGGTGCTGCCAGGAGGGTGGTGCTGCTCTCCACATCACTCCTGCTCACCCAGAGTGGCACCCGGAGAGAAATACCCTTGAAAAGTGGAGGAGCTCGCTGAGGTAACGGAGACGAGTTCCACTTAATCCTACCACGAACTCTTCTTGTCCCGCTGAGCCTGACATGTGTTCGAGGCTCTGCAGAGCTGACCCTCCTTGACTGAACCCCCCTGGCTGTGTCCCCTCGGCTCTGCAGGGGCTCTGCCAGCCCCCCCTGCTCCATCCATAATGCACAGCCCACACAGAGCTCACCCCAGCTCCGGTTGCAAGGC
The DNA here is from genome assembly GCF_001715985.3 of Manacus vitellinus. Classification (NCBI taxonomy): domain Eukaryota; kingdom Metazoa; phylum Chordata; class Aves; order Passeriformes; family Pipridae; genus Manacus; species Manacus vitellinus. The sequence continues at coordinate 1,391,437 of NW_021939189.1, read as the reverse complement.
TTTGAATTAACTATTAATAGGGCTGAGAGCGGATCCCCCCGAGCACAAAGGCCCAGCAGACGGTGCTCGGGGTGGGATCAGCTCACTGCCTGTCTCCAGTGGCTGCTCCTGGCCTGGGGCACCTCCTGGGGGTGTGGGGAGAGGAGCTGGCAGAGGAGAGGCCCTGCAGGTCACTGCAGCCCCTGGTTAAGCTGATGTGGCACTGGGGCTGGGGATGGCGTCCCCAAAGCCAAGGAGGAAGGTCCTGTGTGTGCCAAGGCTGGGTGGGGTGGAGGTGGGGCCGAGGCGATGGGAGCTGCTGGTCCTGTCCTTAGAACAAACAGTGAAGTGAACCAAAGGAAAGCAATCCCAGCCCAGCCCAACCAGCCCACCTCCACTGAACCAGTCCAGCCCAACTGAACCCAGTCCAAGCGACCCATCCTGACTGAACCCGGCCTAGCCAGCCCAACCCAGCCCAACTGAGCTCAGCCCAGTCTAACCCACCCAGTCCAACCAACCCATCCCTGCTGAACCCAGCACACCCCAACCCAGTCCAACCAACCAAATCCAATTGAACCAGATCCAACCCAACCCGGTCTGACCAACCCATCCCAACTGAACCCAGTCCAACCCTACCCAGCCCAGAACCAGCTGAACCAGAACCAGCCCAGCCCAGCTGAGCCCAGCCCAAGAGAACCAGGGCCAGGAGGGCCAGCCTGGGGCCAGTCCCTGCATGGAGGGCAGGGATGGGCAGCCCCAGGGGCGGGTGGGCTGCACTGCAGGTCCTGGGGAGGGAACAGAGCTCAGCCTGGAGAAAAGGAGGCCCAGGGGG
>NW_021939189.1:1381246-1387490 GCF_001715985.3 Manacus vitellinus | reverse complement strand
GAACTTTCCATGAAGGGTGGCAGATCACTGGGAGGGTGTGGAGTCTCCCTCTCTGGAGACATTCCAAACCCACCAGTTCCTGTGTCACCTGCTCTGGGTGATCCTGCCTTGGCAGTGGGTTGGGATGGGTGATCTCCAGAGGTTCCTTCCAGCCCCAACTGTTCTGGGATTCTCTGGTAAAAATGCCTGTGTGATTGGAGATCCCACTTGATGCTTTATGGGCCAGAAATGCCTTTGCTCTTCTGGAATTCCCCACCTGAAACTGTGGACAGGATGATGTTCCCCACAGCCCAGAGAGCTTCCTGTTAGTGAGGAGGTTGCCCCATGTTCTCTCTCGCTGTGCCAAAATGGCCTTTCTGTGACATTGTTTGGTGCTGCAGGTGACAGCAGAGATTGGGTTGGGGCAGGGTGGTACTTGGGCACCTGGAACTGGATTAGGGTTAACCTGGAGCTGGATCAGGGTTGGGTGGTACCCGCACACCAGAACCCACCCCTTTACCCAAATCAAGGGGTTTCAGTGTCCAGCCCAGACATCCCAAGCAACATCCCTTCCTCACTGCTGGTAGCCAACATGTGGGATGGCCAGGAGGAAAATGTGACATTTTAGGATGGGAAGGGAGGGATGAGGGTGCCAGGCCCTCAGCTGGGACCCACCAGGACAGTGGTGGGGATGTCCAGGTCCCCAGGTGCCACGGTGCCGTGGCCCGAGGGAGGAGGAACGTTGTTTTTAATACCTCCCAGAGTACTCATCAAGCTCTCACCTTGCTGTCAGCGTCAGATGTGAGGCTGAGTAATGGAGAAGGTGTCTGGAAGAGCTTCAGGAGCTGCAGGTGGCTGGCACAGGGAGGGGAGCTCCTGGCAGACACCGAGCGAGGGGTCCCCGCTGGGCTCTTCCATCTGCTCCAGCTTGAGTTACACCTGAGCAGCTCCACCCGGCCCAGCAAAGGCTGGCTCAGTTCCTACACTGAATGAAGCAGGAGGAACCCACTTCTCTGAGTGGTTTGGTGTTTTCTATCTTCCTTTTCCCTTCCAGCCCTTGTTTTTTCCAAGCAGGAGCTGGTTGAGAATTCCTCGGCTGAGGTTTGCCCCAAATCCCGCCGAAGGAAGGGAGGGCCCCTGTTGACAGGCAGCAGATGCTGTGCTGCTGAATTTGTGCCTCCCTGGGGTGGTGATGTGGTGCCAGAGCCTCTGCCTAGCATAGATTAAAGGAGGTGTTGTCTGAGGCACAATGGGTGCAGTGGCAGAGGAGGAGGGCCATGTGATCCCGCGGGAATGTCGTGCCTCAGATAAGGTGGCACAGCAGCTCCCCTTGTTTGGGCTCCAGCTTTGCACTTGGAGCTACAGTGCACCAACAAATCACCTCGTGTTCGTTAACAAATCCTGTCACCTGCTTTCCTCCTGCTTTCATATGGGAGTATTTTAATGGAATTATTTACACAGTAAGGAATTTCTTACTGTGAATTCTCTCTGCAGGCCAGAGAGCTCTTACACAGCCTCTGCAGTGTTGTCTGGAGGTGCTGGGTTTACAAACAGCCACAGCTATTCCTGTGGAGCTCTGAGAGCTTCACCAACTGATAAAGATCACTGTTAAAGTGAAAATTAACCCGGTGTCTTACAAAATTTTAACTCTGGGTAACGTGACTGGGCATATGGAAATATTTGTCCCTCCTCAGTGATTGGGGACATGCCTTGAGCATTTATTAGCTGCAGTGTGAACACTCTCTGTTTCTACATTTAAATCCTGCTTCAAAAACCAGGGAATAGGAAGGACATCACCCTTTGCATTTGGAGTTACACCGTGCTGGGTTGGGGAATGAAAACAGCTCCAGAAACAGTGACCTGTCCCCTCATTTCCCAGAGCCAGCAAGGCCACGATGTGACGCAGATCTCCAGAACTTCTGCTTTTTAAATTTAATTTTCTTCCTGGAGTTCCATTTGTGTAACTGCTGGGCTGGTTTAAGGCACAGGCTCTGGAATCAGGAGGAGCAGCGGAAGCTGTGGCAGTTTTGCAGCTCAGGGAGAGAGAAAAGGGAAGTGATAAGACATTTTGAAGCCAACTTTGCTGCCAGGGCTGGTGTTTGTGTGTCTGTACCTTGTCTGTGTCTGTTTTTTATGTCAATATATCCATTTTATGTTTTTTATTGTTCTTTAATGTCTCAGTTTGCGGCACAAGGCATCAAAGGGATAATTCTTGTAACTCTCCTTCCCAATTCTTGTAACTCTTCTTCCCAGATCTCCACAGGCTGAGGGCTGGAGCTTGTGGGTGGCACCTTCAAAGCAGCCTGGGGAGTCCCAGTGGAAATGTGGCCACATCCCTTGGCTGCTTTGAAGCTTCACCTGCCAGATCTCCTTCCCTGGGGAGGTCTGGGTGCTCAATCCCATTTTTTGACCTTGAGTTCCTTCAAGTCCGGGTGGGATGGCTGTAAAATCCCCGTTGTCAGCGGGGTGTGTGCCCGCCGTGGGATGGGCCAGGTTGCTTTTGGGAGAGCACCGTTTTAACAGCTTGTCCTCACGTTTGCAGCTTCGTCATCGATGGGGCCACGGCGCTGTGGTGGGCAGGCGGGCCCCGGCCACTTCGAGGTGGTGAAGCTGCTGGTGAGCCACGGCGCCAACGTGAACCACACCACGGTGACCAACTCGACCCCGCTGCGGGCGGCCTGCTTCGACGGCAGGCTGGACATCGTCAAGTACCTGGTGGAGAACAACGCCAACATCAGCATCGCCAACAAGTACGACAACACCTGCCTGATGATCGCGGCCTACAAGGGCCACACGGACGTGGTGCGGTACCTCCTGGAGCAGCGCGCCGACCCCAACGCCAAGGCCCACTGCGGCGCCACCGCCCTGCACTTCGCGGCCGAGGCCGGGCACCTGGAGATCGTGAGGGAGCTGGTCAAGTGGAAGGCGGCCATGATGGTCAACGGCCACGGGATGACCCCGCTCAAGGTGGCCGCCGAGAGCTGCAAGGCCGACGTGGTGGAGCTGCTGCTGGCCCACGCCGACTGCGACAGGAGGAGCAGGATTGAGGCGCTGGAGCTGCTGGGCGCCTCCTTTGCCAACGACAGAGAAAACTATGATATATTGAAGACTTACCACTATTTATATTTAGCGATGCTGGAGAGGTACCGGGACAGCGAGAGCGTCATCGAGAAAGAGGTTCTTCCACAGATCGAGGCCTACGGGAACAGGACTGAATGCAGGACCCCTCAGGAATTAGAGTCTATTAGGCAGGACAGAGATGCCCTTCACATGGAAGGCCTCATCGTGCGGGAGAGAATTCTGGGCTCGGACAATATCGATGTTTCTCACCCCATCATTTACCGGGGGGCGGTCTATGCGGATAACATGGAGTTTGAGCAGTGCATCAAGCTGTGGCTCCATGCCTTGCACCTGAGGCAGAAAGGCAACAGGAACACCCACAAGGACCTCCTGAGGTTTGCTCAGGTCTTTTCCCAGATGATCCACTTGAACGAGCCCGTCAAAGCCAAGGACATCGAGAGCGTGCTGCGGTGCAGCGTCCTGGAGATAGAACAGGGCATGTCCCGCATCAAAACCACGCAGGACTCCGACATCCACACGGCCCTGGACAACTACGAGTGCAACATCTTCACCTTCCTCTACTTGGTCTGCATCTCTACCAAGACCCAGTGCAGCGAGGAGGACCAGTCGCGCATCAACAAGCAGATTTACAACCTGATCCACCTGGACCCGCGCACGCGGGACGGCTCCAGCCTGCTGCACCACGCCGTCAACTCGGGCACGCCCGTGGACGACTTCCACACCAACGACGTGTGCAGCTTCCCCAACGCCCTGGTCACCAAGCTCCTGCTGGACTGCGGCGCCGACGTGAACGCCGTGGACAACGAGGGGAACAGCCCCCTGCACATCATCGTCCAGTACCACCGGCCCATCAGCGACTTCTTGACGTTGCACTCCATCATCATCAGCCTGGTGGAGGCCGGTGCCCACACGGACATGACCAACAAGCAGAAGAAAACCCCTCTGGATAAAAGCACGACCGGGGTGTCCGAAATACTCCTTAAAACTCAAATGAAGCTGAGTCTCAAGTGCCTGGCTGCCCGCGCCGTGCGGATCTACAACATCAGCTACCAAAACCAGATCCCCAGAACTCTGGAGGAGTTTGTGAAGTTCCACTAGGCCGTGTCAAACCTTTCGTGGTGGTGCTACCCCGGGACGACACCAGACAGCAGAATACACACGTGTACACGAAGTTGTTTTGTTCCATTCCTTTGGTTTCGGGTTCCTCTGGATTCAGTCTGCAGCCTCAGTTCTCGTGCAGATCTTGGAAGGGGGGGGAGGGAAGAAAAAAAGCCACATCATTTTCCTGTAGTTGAATCTGATGCTTTGAGATTTTGGTCATTTCTTTTGATTAAAAGAATCGCTTCGTTGTCTCTTGGTTTTATAAACAAAATGAAAAGAATCCCCATGTAACTTGTGTAGAATGTTTTGTTCCCAATCCACATCTCCACTCACCATTTGCAGATTTTAAAACTCCTCGGAGTGAGGTGGGAAAGAAAAATTGCAAAGTCTGTGGTAGCTGGTTAAAAGTGAAGTCTCGACACCCAGAGCAGGTCGGTGCTCTCATACCTCACCATCTCTTTATGCCTTTCAGTTCATGCTGAAGATGTTGGTAACGTTCTAAAGTTTCATTTCATTTCGAATTAAATTTTGAACGGCAGTTATCAACAGCTACAGACGTGGGGGATGCTCTGTTAGGAAACACAGGTTTAAATTCAGCTCTGACATGTTTTTCTAGTGGTAGCTGGTGCATCAAGCTCTTCATTTACACTCCTGCGGTAAGTGTTGAATAACTTTTGAACTAAAAACTCGCACACTGACCGAAAAACACCCGGAATCATGGTTTCTTTTTCCGTAGCTGTGTCGCTCATTATATAAAGATCATGCATGGATACCTAGAAAATGGATAGGGTATTTGTGTTTGTGTGTGTCCCAACATTTCAAAATGCTTTTTAACTCGTTTTTCTTTCTGTCCTTTCAACGATCAACACGCACCTTTTTTTTTTTTTTTTTTTTGACTCAAAGTATGTAAAAAAAACCTGCACTCCTGGATTCCAAACGCTGTACCTTCCTAACGGAGCAGTCTGTGTCGCCAAAGAGAGTCTTCCCTTGAAACTGGCTTTTCCAGGAAGCGTGGAGTCCGTGCCTCCCCGAATTGGACTGGAGGATTTTTCATGGTTTTTACTCCTTTCATTAGGAAAAAAAAAAAAAAATCTCTATTAACGCTGATTTTTACAAAATTGCCCTATCATAAATGTCTTTTGTGATAAGCAACTGATTGTACAACGCCGCTGTTGCTCGAGAACGTGCTTCTCCTTGGTAGAAGTTGCAGATGCTCCAGCAGTAAAATGTCACTTGTTTTGACAGGCTACTGAAAACTCTGGTTCTTTTAAACGCAGCTTTTTAACTGTCAGACGATGAAAGAATGTTCTGTAGGTTTTTTTTAAACAATCTGGGTAGAACTTTGAGGCGAGATTTGGGCACACGTTTCTATTTGTATTACAAATAAATAAACATTGAATGTGGAATGAGCTCGGAACTCTTCATTTTGCTCTGGGGGTGAGTGTTGGGGGGGGGTTGTGGCTCCGAGGGAAAAGCTTTAGGAACAGCTTTAGGACAGGTTTAGTTTCTCTGGTGTCCAGAGAATCTGGCTGGCCCATGCCTGGAAGTGTTCAAGGCCAGGTTGGATGGGGCTTGGAGCAACCTGGGACAGTGGCAGGTGCCATTTTTCTGGGCTGCAGCAAAGTCCTTCCCAGCCCAGGACCTTCCCTGTCCTTAGCCTGGAATTTTCTTTTCCAAGCATTAAAAGCCGAAGGATTGCCCTTGCTCTTTGTGGGAGTTATTTAATTGATACAATTAATTGATACAATTCCTTCCAGCCCCCCAGGTGCTCCTTTTCCTGGGAAAAGCAGCGGAGTGAGGGAGTGACTCCCCTCTGGCGGGAGGGGGAGGATTTATCGCTGTTATTTATGGATCTGGGAGCTGCTCTGGGAAACAGGATTGGCTTTTAAAAATAACCCCAGCTCAGCTGAGCCCGGCCCACGCTGGGCAGGAGCCGAGAGCAGGGGGGTGTGGGGAGATGCTCACAAACACACACACACGTACATTCCCACACAAAGAGAGATACAGATAGATATATATATAAAAATAACTAAATATAAAATAATGAGTTTATATATGTGTAAGCAAACACGTACACACCCTC
>NW_021939189.1:1365785-1378406 GCF_001715985.3 Manacus vitellinus | reverse complement strand
CCAAGGGCTGAGATACTCCCAGAGGCCCCGGCACCCCCCTGCTCCCTACACTGGGATTTGGGATCTCCAGGGTATCCCTGCACCCCCGCCAGACCACCCTGACCCTTAGTCAGCCAGAAACCCAGGCACGAAGAATTCCCACTCCAGGTGGGGATGCCAGCAATGAAAAATCTCATTTGGGTTTTTTTGCCCCCATTTTTCACCATATTTGGGGCTGATTCTGCAGCAAATCTTCCTCCGGGCTCACAAAGGTTGCTCGTCCCAGCTGAGAGCATCCCTTCGAAAACAGGCTGGAAAATCCTCCCATCCCACAATAAATCAGTGGTGGGAAAAGGTCAGAACCCCCTTCTCCTGCCCTGAATCCCAGAGGGGTGAGAGCCCCCTCCTCACACCCAGCCAAGTAATCAGGAATCTAGTTGGCACAGAAGGGGAAACAGAGCCCGGGTGGTTTTAAAATACCGTATTTTTAATCCTTAAAAAATACCAGGACAATATTTCACAACCTCCACCCCGCATCCCGCAGACATCTGCTCGCTTTCCATCCATAAAATTAACATTAGCATAAATAATTCTGGGATGCACAAGGACACTTTGCTGTCCAACAGCACCCATCAGCTGCTTTTGAGGGGGACACCAGGTATGTACAGGTATGATACACGTGAGGGCCCTCCTGGCCACGAGCTCTCCCAAACTGCTCCCCTGGGAGAAAAAAACACATCAAACTGCTTTGAATTCCTTTTTTTTTTTTTTTTTTAAATATCTTTTAATTTCTTTTTTTCCTCCCCTTTCCTTCGACAGGTAAATATTTTTAGAATAATTATGTACAGCTGGACGCCGGAGATTTGCATTAAGGTGCTTTAACTCGCTATCGTTTCACTCAGTGCATTCAGAAGGCGGCAAATTAAAAATCTCCACCTAATTACTCCTGTCAACGAAGGCAGTTTGAGAGCCGTGGCCAGCAAAGCCCAGGGAATGCTACAGCCGCGCCACAGGAATGAGCAATCCTCGGTTTTTTTATGGATATTGTTATTTTAAGGAGCTTTGCGGCCCCGTGGTTTGTCCCAGCCCACGGGACACGTCGCGTCGGTGGCCCCTCGTCCCCGCGTCGCTGCCACCTCGTTGCAGACCCAGCTCGAAGCTCCTCTGGCTGTGGCATGAAGAGGTTTGGGTTTGGTTTTTTTGGTGTGTTTAAGGGTGGTTTTTTTGCCTTTGGACCAGTTCAGGTGATGTCACACAAAGGGGTGTTCTCTCCTCTCAATGCAAACCCAAGCTCAGCACCCAAATCCCTCGGTATCGAGGTGACCTCCTGCTCCGGAGCTGGCGAGGGGCTGGGAGGGGGCACGGGGGGCTCCTGGCCCCGGCAGCGTCATTCCAGCCCCATGGAATTCTGCTCCTGCTCCGCCGCTCGCCTGCGGCTCCCGCTCTTAAAAAATCCCAGCTGTGGGGAGGAAAGGGAAACAAAACCCCCCTGTTATCTCAGGGCACTGCTGGGAAGGGTTTTTCCCTTAATGGGATATCTCCAGGAGGTTTAAACCCTGGATATAGAAAATATGGAAGAGGAAAGAGGTTGGAGGAGCTTTTGGTGATTCCTGGCAGTGCTGAGGTGCTCAGGGGGGTGTGGACATGGAGCTGTGGGGCCAAGGGGTCTGTCCATGCTGTGGGGTCTCCACTGAGCCCCCAACACACGTGGCTTAGGGGCTGCTCACCTTCCAGAGTGCAAGGACGAGCAGGGCCAGGAGCAGGAGACCTCCTAAGGTGCTCCCCAGGATGATCCAGATGGGGATGTGCGACTCCTCGGGCTTGGAGATCTCAAATGTGATCTGTGAGGAGACAGCAACAAAGGTGATCCGTGAGGAGAGAGCACCAAATGAGATCTGTGAGGGGACAACACGAAATGAGAGCTGTGAGAGCACCAAATATGATCTGTGAGGAGAGAGCACCAAAGGTGATCTGTAAGAGCACCAAAGGTGATTTGTGAGAGCACCAAATGAGATCTGTGAGAGCACCAAAGGTGGTCTGTGAGGAGCCAACACCAAATGTGATCTGTGAGAGCACCAAAGATGATCTGTGAAAGCACCAAAGATGATCTGTGAGAGCACCAAATGTGATCTGTGAGAGCACCAAAGATGATCTGTGAGAGCACCAAATATGATCTGTGAGGAGAGAGCACCAAAGGTGATCTGTAAGAGCACCAAATGTGATCTGTGAGGAGCCAACACCAAACAAGACCTGTGAGGAGAGAGCACCAAACCATGCTGGGGCTGCAGGGCAGGGATGGAAGGGATGGGCGGGATTGTGGGAATCCTGAGCACCCCCAGCTTTGGGAGTCCTGCACCCATGACTTGGCTCAGGTTTTCCCTCCTGAATCCCCAGTGGTTCCAGGACTGGAGCTGTTTGGCTCCGGCCACAACTGCACCGAGTTCCTCCGGGCTCTGCAGAGCTCAGTGCCTGCTGTGGGTCACTCCAGCCCTTCTGCCAAGTACTTTTCCCACTGGGATCAGAGCAGGATGCCAGAGTATCCCAAAGCTCTGGATCCAGGGCTCACCTGGCGAGTGGGATCCTCCTCCCGGAAGACGAAGGGGCTCCCGAAGCGTCGCTGGAGAGCGGCGTTCGTGGTGAGCTTCAGTGACTTGAACTTCAGCTGCACAGAGAGGGGCTGGAGATGAGCATCAGCCTGGCAGAGGACCCACCACCCCAGGGGGTGCCCCCCTCCCTGGCTTTGCTCCCCCCCCCTCCATGGCTTTGCATCCCTCGGGAATGCTGCGTGCACCTCCGCGGGGGAGGAGGATGCAGGTCAAGCAAAGAGCGTGGCTGAATGACAGCAAAAAGGACTTCTTAAATGAATTAAATTTGCATGAATTAATTAACTAATTATGAGATTAAATTCCAGCTGTGTGGGATGCTGGATGCACACACAGATAGAATACTGTGGGCTTTAGAAACAAAAATCACCCCACACGTCTGGGCTTAATGGGAGGGAAGGAATCAGGACAGGAAAAAAAACCCGGCATTTTTGGGATGTGAGGGCTCCTTTGGGGGATTTCTCCTCAAAATCCACGTGTCCACTTACTGCTTTCAGAGACTTCATCCACAGATTGCCACGCAAGTGCAAGTTCATCTCCTCGTTGGGGGCTAATTTCACGTGGCAGTCGATGGAAACCACGTCGGAGTTGCTGTGGTTCTGCAGGGGGAGAGCTTTGTGGGGTGGGAGCAGCGCTGGGGAAGGGGGGGAAAACCCTCTGGGATCCATCCCTGGCACACTGAGGGGAGTGACAACCAGGCCTTTGTGCTTGTCCTCCCCCGTGGCCGTGGGGCATCCCTGCTCCAGGGGTTTCCCTCAGTTTTGGGGGCAGCCCAGCCCCGGGATGCAGGATCAGCCCCATGGGGTGTGTACCAGGTGTGGGGTGCGGGTCAGGTCCTCCTCAGCCGGCGTCCTCCGGTAGTCAGTGGTGTTCCCCCAGATGTTGCAGGTCGTGTTCTCCTGGGGGAGAAGGCCAGGCATGGACACAGGGACCACAGGGACCACTCCCTGTGTCCTGCCCTGAGCTCCCATCCCGGGGGAACTGCGGGTCCCGTCACCCCCTGGGCTTTGATGGTGCTGGGATGGCACTGGGATTGAGCCCTGGCATCCCACTGGAATTAATTCCAGGGGTTTGTGCCTGGCAGAGAGGCCTGTCCAGGATTCCAGCCACATGTGCTGGGGTGTCACCGGTGGCACGGGGACTTTGCCAGAGCTGCAGCACCAAACACTCCATCGAGGCCAAATCTGCCCATGAACACACTGTCCCTGTGCCAGGCTCCTTCCATGGGCTCAATCCACCCATAAACACACAGTCCCTGTGCCAGGCTCCTTCCATGGGCTCAATCCACCCATAAACACACTGTCCCTGTGCCAGGGGCTCCTTCCATGGGCTTGGGATGCCCTGGGATCTGCTCCCAGCCCTCCCAGCCCTTCCATGCTCGCTCAAGCCCGGAGTTCACCCCAGGCACAGCTTCCCAGACCCTCAGGAATTCACTGCACGCTGGAGGGAGGTTTAGCTCAGAGAAATATTTGGACTAAACCCTTTGGCCACTGCCCTTTTCCATATTTCCAGACACGGGAATGCAAAAGGGAGGGGCCCGGGCAGGAGCCAAGGCTGTCCAGGCAGGTGTTGCAAAAAGAGACAGACCATGGCATTCCTCCACCCCATCCCCGTGCAGAAGGAACCCTGGATTGGGATGCAATCCCATCCTACCTGGTCCAGCAGGAAGTCAGTGAGGAGCAGGAGGCGGTTGCCCGCCCGGGTGGCCACGGGGACGGTGATCCTGATGGTCACCCCCTCCACGGGGAAGAAGCCCAGGTTCTGCAGCTGGGAGGGGAGAGGACAGGGATGTGACCCTGTGGCACATCCCACCTCCGGGATGGCACCTGGGGGTCCCTCAGCTGGTTGGAGCCCCCTCCTCACCTTGAAGGTGCAGTGGAAGGGGGGGCCGATGCTGTCGTATCTCTCCAGGGAGCTGTTGGACCTGATCTCGTAATAGTCCAGGCTCGACGTCCTGTCGTGACAGGGGATGACAAGCTGTGAGCTGGGCTTGGAATGAAGCACCCCAGCCCCCCCAGCCCCTCCCCAGGCAGGGCTTGAGGTCCTCCTGGCTCCATTTTGGGTGGAAACCAGCCGAAAGGGGGATTTTAATGCTCCTGCAGGACTTTCCCTTCCTTTGTAGGATTTTCTCGCCTTTTTAATAAAACAGAGACATCCAAGGCCCTGGCTGGGGGTTTGAGTGTCATGTGTGAACCAGAGGAGGTAAATCAACCTCTGTTTTGCAGCTGGAGAGGAGGGGAAGGAGCCAGGAGCATCCAAAGGGTCCTGTGGGATCCCATCCAGGAGCACCTGTGACAGGACGTGTGCTCACCCATGTCATGACATGGGACACGTGGCCCCAAATCCCCACATTCTTTGCAGTTATTTCCCCCTTTTTTCACCTCAAGGTTCCCAAATTTGATAGCTTTTGGGGCTGTTCTTTCCCTCCAAGTTTCCCCTTGGAAAAGAACAATTCTGATATTAAGAGGAGAATCCCTTCGCTCCCCATAAATCCTGAGTATTAAAGTGGTTTTATTTTCAGTGTCTTAGGCCAAAAAACCCTCAAAAATATAAAATGACTGAAGGTCTCAAAAATCTCCTAAGGATTACAGCGAGCACTGCCAGGGAATGTGCTTCTGGGGTCCATGATTTTTCCTATCATCGGGTTAATAAATTATTTGTGCCTTCACCCCTCACTGTCCCAGACTTTAGTTACTGGTGATTCCACACACACATCCCTCAGCTGAGCTTCTCTCCCATGCCTTTAGTGGGATGGCAAAAGGCTCAGACACTGGAAACACCTGTTATGGACATTATTACCCACAATAAGTACTTTTATTCCCTTAGAAAATTGCCCTCACACCTCTTTAATAACACTCGTGCCTCTAAATGTGGCGAGAGCCCAGCACCTCGTCGCTGGGGATTTTTATAAGGGATGTCCCTGATTTTATGGGCCCTTCAGCCCCTGGGTTTTTTTAAAGAGATTCCCCAAATTAAAGCTCTGTTTTAATGCAGCTCCCCCCACCTGGTTTTTCCCGAGGGACACCCTGAAACCTGAGACCCCCCAGGAGCTGCAGCCCCTTCCCAAACACACACCTGGTGAAGAGCAGGTCGGCCTCGTACTTCAGGTGGAAGTTGAGGTGGGCAAAGTTGTCCTCCTTGGTGCTGTCCTTCTCCTCACTGTCACTGCAACAGCAGCAGGGCCACAGGGGGTGAGGCAGGAGCCTGATGCCCTCTGATATTTTTTTTTGGGGGGGTTATAGGAAGGGGAAGGGATGAACTTCTGCTTTTTGGTCAAAGTGTAAAGATAAGCGATTTTATTCTGTGATTTTTTATTCATCTACATAAAAGATTAGAGAGAGGTGTCACACCCAGCAGCCTCTGAGTGGTGCAGGTGAATCCCCCTCTGCTCTAATAACTGATGAAAATTGGAAAAAAAAAATATTAATCTGTAGTGCAATGTCACTTTCCTGTTGGAAATCTTTCCCTGTGCAGGAAGGGTGAGTAAGGAGAATTTTGAGCTATTTTTCCTGGGAAATATTTGCAGTGTGAGGGTGGGTGAGAAAGCAGCACTGGCTGGAGATCCAGCAGAGACTGGCAGTGACTGCACAGCCTCACACACACGGGAAAATGATGGATATAAATATATAGATAAATAAAAATAGCCTGATTTGTGAGCACAGGGATGGAAATCAGGTTTCCTTGGGGGGATTCCCTCAGTAAAGCCTCCAGGTTGCTCCAGGATGCTCCATCCCTGGAAGTGTCCAAGGCCAGGTTGGACGGGGCTTGGAGCAACCTGGGCTGGTGGAAGGTGTCCCTGCCCAGGGCAGGGGGTGGCACTGGATGGGCTTTGAGGTCCCTTCCAACCCAAACCATTCCAGGATTCCCGTTGCCCCCACCGAGATGTTCAAGGGAGAAAGCCACCACTGACCTGCTGGCAATCATGTAGATCTCCATGTTCTCCAAGAAAACCGACTTGCTGAATTCAAAATCCAGGCGAAAAGCTACCTGTGGAGTGGAAACAGAGTGGAGAAAACATCAGGGGGAAAGAAATCCCCCCGGAGGGACGTGGGACTCCGGGTGAGAGCATCGCCGAGATCCCAACAGGAGACGGTGCCAGGTTTGAGCAGAGCCTTTCCAGGGAGAGAGGAGGATTTGCAGGATTTATTTCAGCCCCTCCTGCTGCATTTTTTTCCCCCCTGAGGCTGGAGAAGGGAGCAGCTCCCTTTTGGAAGAGGATCCCTCCCGGGGAGCGGCGGCGAGAGGCCGCTGCGCTCGCTCCATCTGCGGCCCAGGGGAGGCAGCTGAGAGAGCCAACAACAATAAAATGTGATAAATGTCACATCTGCAGCCTGTGGCAATGACCTCAAACTGTCTGGGACAGCACAGCTGACTATAATATTAAAGCTCCTGCTGCTCTGGGGCCAAATTTCCATTTCCAGCTTGTCTTTGTTTTGGCAGGACCTGCAGTACCTGGTGCCACACAGATGCATTCCCAGCTCCCCCCCCGCGAGGTCATGGGGAGCTGGGCTGGAGCTCCTTGGGCAGCCACAGGCATCTGAGAGGGCTTTTTTGGGAGCTCATTCATCATCATCAAACTTCTGACCAGGAAAAGCTTCAGGCAGATACAGGAGCTGGGGAGATTTTATCTCCACATCACACTCGTGTTGGCCACTCTTCCCACGAGGGTGCAGGGTGGGATTTCACATGGATCCCCAGTGGCTGCATCTCCTCACTTTTCCTTCCCACCTCATTGCTGCATTTAATGTTTTCAGAGGGCTTTATGTGATATAAAAACCATGCTCACAGGACCTGAGCTCATCCTGGGTGCTGGGAGCCACTGGGAGCTGTGGTTCAGAGGATGCCACCAGGCCAGGGGGGCTTGGGCAGGCTCAGAGCAGGGTCCAGAGGCACCTCAGAGCAAGGAAAACCAAACAGGCAGGGAAGGGTGACAGCTTCCTCCTCATGCCCATGGAGCACCAGGGAAGTCACCATCAGTGCTTTGAAGCCAACATTGAATTGCTACAAAGGCCTGGAGTCCAATTCTGTGACCTGGAGGAGCTGAGTTTGATTCTGGGGCTCTCCCAGCATCGAGGCAGCACCCCAACCACCCCTAACACACCTTTCAAACTCCAGCAAAGGGCAGAGAAAGCGAAGAAACCAAATATTTGTCTTTTAAAGCCACATTCCAAGCTGCCCAGCCTGCGGATGGAGGGGAGTGACCCTGTGGGCAAGGCAGGGGCAGAGGGCTCCTGTGCCACGGGGGAAGCCTCAGGTGGGCAGGGGGGGACATCCTTACCTTGGCCTTGGCTCTGAAGAAGGGGTAGCTGACGTTGCACACCCTCTTGTTGGGGTGCCTGTCGTCGGTCGTGCAGTCGATGTTGACGTCGGTGTCGTCCTAAAATGGGACACAAAATGTCCATGACCTTGGAACGAGCCCCATGGCCCAGCTCCTCATGAGAGCAGGAAACACATCCACGGGGCTCAAAGTGGGCTTTAACTTTGGGAAAAACAACCAGGCAGCAAAACAACAAAATGACAAAGTAATGAATGAAGGAACAGTAAAATGAATCAAAAAACCAACCACCCAACCCACCCCGCTCGCTGCAGGCTGGGAATCCTTCCCATGCATTTTTTGATATTTCTGGAGAGGGGCATTTCTAGCAAACAGCTTCCAGCTTCCTGATCTAAATCCTCTTTATGAATTTAACTCCAGTAGTGAATGAATGAGCCCGATTGTCCTTGGCACTCTAATCGGGAAGGAGAAGATTTTCCTGGGATGAGGAGTCACCAGGAAGCACCAAGGGATAACAGGAGCTAGTTTTCTGCATGGCCACCAGCTAAACCGTGGTATTTAATTTCCTCATCTCAACAATTACATTCCTGCTGCTGGAACATCTTCCCTGTCTCCAGGGCACTGCAAAGCACAGTCCCAGGTGGAATGGGAAGGGATGGGATGGGACCAACCCTGCTCTGTCTCCTCTGCAGCCCTACAAGAGGTTGCAGCCTGGTTGTGAGCAGGAGTCCACCCTCACCATGAGACAAGGAGCTATTCCAGCTTTTATCCCTGGGTTAGACCCCTCAAGGGTCTCACTTTGAGCTGTTGCCACCAGACAAGTCCTGCCCAGGAGCCGAAACATCCCGGCCTTGGCAGCCACCAGCAGCAGCCCGGAGCTTCCTCCCACTCCTCTGCTGAGATTAGGGACTTTTTAGGGCCACAGCTACTTTTTATTTACCTGACACATCCACCCATCCCCAGGCTTTGGCAATTTGCTGATGTCTGAGGAGCAGCAGCCAGGACCCCTCAAGCAGTGTTGCTTCCATAACCAGCTGCAAATATTCCCTACAACCACTCCTGCACGGGGCTTTCTGTCACCCACCACTGGCAGGGTCCCCCCCCCACTTTATGTGGAGCAAATCCCTCAAAAAATGCGTTTTTCTTATTTTGTGGGCAGCGTGCCCCACAATTTTCCCTTGGCAAGGCCTGGAGGAAAACAGAGGCAGGAGATGGGATCTGTGGTGGGGATGAAGTCATTGGGGGGGGGGGATGAGGGAGGGCTCAGCAGCATCAGCACATTTCCCAAACCTCGCTGGGAAAAGGGAGGAGTCACGTGGACATCAAGAGAGTGGTGGGGGTGACATTTTGGGGAGGGTGGGAGTGGATGGGGCACGAGGGGCTCGTCCAGGGGGGCAGCTGTAAAGAGATGGCATCACACTGAGCTGTGACCATGCTCCCATTATCAGCCCTTACTTCCAGGAGTTACATCTCAGCTGTAAAAATCCAGCCCTGACAGGGACTTGGCCACGGGCAGGGAGTATTTTTAAACTCCCGGAGTAGAAAAATAAAGAGGGGAAATAATTTCATCTGCCTTTGACCTTCTTTCAGGCTCTTAAAAACCTCCGTATTTCCAAAATAAAGAGCTGCAAGGGCCGTAAGTGCTTAGAAACCAAGCCCATAAACACGCCTGATTTATGAGGGATGGAGACACTTTTGGGCTCTGCTTTGGGACGCAGCTTCCTCCTCCGGCCGGGATTAGGAGCGCCCCTGGAAAGGCCTGGGGGAGCCTCACCTTGGGGATGAGGCTGGCCAGCTGCAGGTTCCTGGAGAAGGAGATGTTGAGGACGGTGCTGTAGGCGTTCTCCCCGCGGTTCTCCAGCGTCGCCTCCACGGCCACCCTCCTCCTGCCGCTCTCCAGGACGGACACGGACGTGTCGAAGGACAGGCTGAAGGCCGAGCATTCCGGGGGGCCCCTCCGG
This sequence comes from Manacus vitellinus, assembly GCF_001715985.3. Taxonomy (NCBI): domain Eukaryota; kingdom Metazoa; phylum Chordata; class Aves; order Passeriformes; family Pipridae; genus Manacus; species Manacus vitellinus. The sequence continues at coordinate 1,368,588 of NW_021939189.1, read as the reverse complement.
AGCACCCGCCGGCAGAACTCCCTGAAACAGGGGGGCATTCCCTGGGTTTTTACGCCCACAGTGCGTGGAAATCCCTGCTCTCCCTCTGTCCTGGTGTGTTGCTAAGGAAAGAGGGATCAAATCCTTCCCCTTGTCCATCGTTTCGCTTGGGATTTTTGGCTGATGGGGAGGAGCTCTGTCAGACATCCCCAGGAGGGCTCAGGACAGACGGGATGCAAGGAAGGAATAGATCCCATGCCATCAGCAAAGGGCTAGACCAGGTGGCTCCAAGCCCCATCCAACCTTGGACACTTCCAGGGATCCAGGGGCAGCCACAGATTCTCTGGCAAAACTGTGCCAGGGCTCCCCACCCTCCCAGCCAGGAATTCCTTCCCCATATGCCATCTAACCAACCCCCCTTGTCCTGTCCTTCCAGGCCTTTGTTAATAATCCCTCTCCAGCTCTCCTGGAGCCCCTTTAGGCCCTGCAAGGGGCTCTCAGCTCTCCCTGGATCCTTCTCTTCTCCAGGTGAACCCCCCCAGCTCTCCCAGCCTGGCTCCAGAGCAGAGGGGCTCCAGCCCCCAGAGCATCTCTGTGGCATCCTCTGGACTCACCAAATAACCTTTTAAAGCTCTTTAGCCAACGAGCTGTGGTGTGTAATTATTTCCTGTGCGTGAGTCAAGCCTGTAATTGCCAGGTGGGTAATGCCAGCCTTGCATTTATTTCCCCCCCTTGTTATTTACTGATTTGTCTCCCTGGGACTCATCACCATGGCACCAAATATTAGTTGTTTTGCGGATTCCCTGGAAAAACACTGATTCATTCCAGACAGGGAGCAGACAGAGGCTCAGAGAGCACCTCGTGGAGGGCTGGATGAACCTCCTGGTGGTGCTGGGTGAAGTTGCGATGTCAGAATTTAGGGGACGTGGGTTAGGGGTGGATTTTGGAGCCTCCCCCCACTTTGTGACACTGGTTTCAGGATGCTCTGAGTGATCTACTCACATGGCACTGGGGACATCACTCCTGGCATCCAGGACCAGGTCAGGGACACAGTGCTCGTCCTCATTGCACCCATTCCAGAAAGGCACCTGAGGGACACAAGGGGAGCAGCTCAGGGACCATCTGTGCCCCAGGTTGGGGACATGGGGGGGACCTCAGGCTGCAGCAGTGCCCAACCCCTCCTGTCACAGGACAGGTCAAGGTAAACAGCAAATATTACACCCAGAGACCAACCTGCTGAGCAGGTGTCTGATAAAAGGCCCCCTGGGAGGTGGGTGCTGCACCTACCGAGACCCTGAGGGAGGTGGGCCACCCATCATCCAGCATGGGGCCGTGCTCCGGGTGCTCCAGCTCGTAGTCGATGGAGAACGTCACCGGCTTCACGTAGTCCGCTGTGTCCTGGGGGTGGGAAGGGCCAGTGAGGAGGACAGGGCTGCTCCTGGGGAGGGGCAGCCCCCTCAAGGGGGGACAGATCTGTCCTGCAGCCCAACATGGGGCTCATCTGGCCAGTAAGGAAGCTCCAGGAGCTCCCCAGGGGTGCAGAGATGCTCTGGGGTGAGACGTTTCTTGGGCTAAATCACAAGCTCCATCTCGAGCTCCAGCCTCAAACTTCCCAGAAGTTCACTGCAGTTCAAGCCAGGCCTTGGGGCCAGGCCAGTCTGGCAGCTCAGTCCTGCCTGGCCTCCACAATATTCTCATCATTCCCTGGGAATGTTTGATTCTGGCCAGGTTTGTGCATCAGCTGCTCCCCGTGAGCGAGGCAGAGGGATCCACCAGCTCTGCACCCAGGGGTGGGACCCTGATGGTTAGAGGGTGCAGAGGGTGAGCCTGGCAGGGACTGGCACTTGGTTCCTGATGGAAACAATGAGCGTTTTGGAGCGGGAGGAGCAGCCCGCCCCGGGGATCGGGAGTGCACGCCCTCCCCGAGGGCACGGCCGGCGGCTCGTGGGTCAGAGCACACACAGGCTGGGCCTGAATGAAGTCAGTGCCTGGGGACCCAGCAGCTGCCACGTGCTGGCAGCTCCATCCCTGACCACATCAAACCCAGCGGGAAGCGACCCGGGCTGCGGGATGACGCTCATTCCCAGCCCCGGGAAGCCTTTGAGGCTCCGACAACAACACCCCGGCGCATCCCCACGGAGGAGAGGAGAAGAGAGGAGAGCGCCTTCCCCGGGGCCGGCCGGGGAGGAGACCCCCGCCCTGAGCTCCCCCAGCCTCACCAGGACGTGGAAGGGGAGGCTCCGGCAGTGCTCCTGGCCGGCCGGCAGCAGCAGCCCCCTCTGTGCCGGCCGCTCGCCGCCCTCGTCCAGGTGAGCCCTCGGCGTGTAGCGGCGCTCGTCCAGCGTGGCGTTGAACCGCAGCCCTGCGGGACAGCGGGGTCAGGGCTCTGCTGGGCTCACACACGGAGACACCACCCCAAAGGGCTGGCTCCTGCACCCCGGGAGCAGCCCGGCAGGGAGCACGCTGTGGGAAACCTGGGAAGATCAGGGTGTGGCCAGCGCTGCCTGTTTTTGACGGACATTCCCGTTGGGCAGAGCAGCTGCTCTCCAGGAGGAGCTTTACAAAGGCATTGTTGCATTTGCTGCCAGACACTGCTCTGAATCTGGGCAGGATGTACAATGATGTGCTCTCCTGTGTTCACATGGAGGCCTGGAGCTGTTCTGGAGGCACCCTACCCTCACATGCTCCTGGCCTGGATGCTTTATGGAGATGGTTTGCTTCCTGCACTGCTGTTGGAAAGAGGTTGAAGATTCCCAGCCCAGTTCCAAGCAGGGTGGGATTTCATAGAACCACAGAATCCCAGAATGGTTTGCGCTGAAAGCAC
>NW_021939189.1:1352884-1365645 GCF_001715985.3 Manacus vitellinus | reverse complement strand
TGGACACTTCCAGGGATCCAGGGGCAGCCACAGCTTCTCTGGGAAACCTGTGCCAGGGCCTCCCCACCCTCACAGACAGGAATTCCTTCCCAATATCCCATCTAACCCTGCCCTCTGGCAGTGGGAAGCCATTCCCTGTGCCCTGTCCCTTCATCCCTTGTCCCCAGTCCCTCTCCAGCTCTCCTGGAGCCCCTTTAGGCCCTGGAAGGGGCTCTCAGGTCTCCCAGAGCCTTCTCTTCTCCAGGTGAACCCCCCCAGCTCTCCCAGCCTGGCTCCAGAGCAGAGGGGCTCTCCCTACACCAGTGTGATGTAAAACATGGATAAGGAAGGAGGCACCATCAGCCCTGTCCATGGGGTGGCTTTTCTGGGTGGAAACAAGTGTAAAATCATATAAATAAAGACAACCCCACTCAGCTTTTTATCCTGCAGGAGGAAAGCACGGGATTGGGCAGCACAAAACAAAACTCCTGCTCGGGGGGGATGGGAGCTTTTCCTTTGGCTCTGCTCAGTTCCCGGTTTTCCTCTGACAGGGGATGAGCCACTCTCGCTTCCCCCGCGCCGCTGAGTCACCGGGAAGCATCCGGGGGGAGACTCGGGGTCACGGCAGCGTGTGGGGGTTTGATAGCAACAGCTTCCCAGAGATTCCCTGGGATATGAGGGAAAACACGCACATGTGGTCGGCAGCTGCGTCCTGCTGCTGCAGGGGGAGGAGGGATGAGCTCTGTGGGATGAGGGCCGGGCACGGCCCCTCCTGCCCTGCCTGTGGTGACACCCCTGTCACACGTCCCACGGCACAGCAAAGCTCAGGGGAATAGGGGAGAGAAGGGGTTAAACACAGGGAAGGTTCATCCTTGGGGTGTTCCTTGGCAGAGCCACCATCCCTGCTACCTCAGCCTGGATAGGGACAAATCAGGGGGTGAACAGGGATGTGGCAGGTGGTGTCCAAATGCTCTTTGGGGACCCTCAGACGAGCTCAGTTGGTCAGAGTGTGGTGGTAACAATGCCAAGGTGAGGGGTTTGATCCCACTCAATTAAGCATTGGACTCAGTGATCCTTGTGGGTCCCTTCCAACTCGGAATATTCTGTGGAGCTTGTGTGGAATTTGTGTGGAGCTTGTGTGGAACGTGCTCTCCTCCACACATGCCAGTGCCTTGAACCACAGGCTCATGGGATCAGCTGGGTTGGAAAAGACCCCTGAGATCATCGAGTCCAACCTCTGGCCCAGCCCCACCCTGTCACCCAGCCCCTGGCACTGATGCCACCTGCAGTCTGTCCTTAAACACCTCCAGGGATGGCCACTCCACCCCCTCCCTGGGCAGCCCATTCCAGTGCCCAAAAGGGTTTCCCTTGGCAGACTCCGGGTGCTCCCTTGGGGCTGGAGACCCAGCCAAGGCACGGGCTGAGACTGTGCCCCGGGACAGCCGTGCCCTTACCCACGGTGGCCGTCTGGAAGCGGGCCGAGAGGAAGACAGCGGTGAAGCAGAGCAAGGCCGACATGCAGGTCGCGTCCTTCCCGTTCCTCTTGCAGTCCTTGGTGAAGATGTTGATCTTGGGGGGCTCGAAGCGGATGCTGGCGTTGATCTGGACCACGCTCCGGGACCTGTGGGAGCGGAACGGGTAGAGGGATGAGCTGTGGCACGTCCCTACGAGTCTCCCACACCTCCAGATCTGCACTTTTCACACCTTTTCATTCTTTTGCCAAACGTCAAGAAGGTGCTGAGGAAGAGCAAAGGCCCCTTGTGTGAACACAGCACCCCAGGGTGGCCCACCTCAGCTGGGCACAGCCACCCTCTGTCTCAACAGCTTCAAGGGACTTTCCAAACACTAATCAATGTTTGAAAATATTCAATTGTTATTCTAAAATAAGGCCAGAGGGAGCCTGGGCAAATCACCACAAATCAATTGGCTGGTTTGAAACTCCTAGAGAATGATGAACTCCTGGAGATGATGAAATTGAGTGCAAAAAAACCCCAAAACCAGCAACCCTCTGGCATCTTTCTAGGGCCCAATAGGATTGAAACCTCAGAGTGAAAATTGAAACCCCACAGACCCTCCCACCAGACAGGGGGTTGTTATTGTGGAAAGGGGGGTCAGATTGTTGGGAAATCAGTTTTGCCTGGAAAAATACGAGAAGGTTGCGGTGGGATTTGGGCAGAGGGTGCCCGGGGGGGCCCAGCTCACCAGAGCAGCACCGCGTTCCCCAGCGAGCCCACGGCCAGGTCCACGAGCCCGTCCTCGTTCAGGTCCAGCTGCCCGTGGATGCTGCACCCAAAATACATCAGGCCTGGAGCCAGGTCAGCAGCTGCAATCCTCTGAAAAGGAATGGGCACAGTCCAGGCTGGAACATCCCCTCCTGCCAAGGGTTTGCCGTGCCAGCCTCCACCACGCTGCTGAAGGATCCAAGGGATTGCACCAACCGTAAATTTCCAGGGATTGGGAGAATTTCTCTTTGGAGACACCATCCAGAGATTTCTGCTGAATTCACTCTGTGTGATTACTGTCTCTCACAAGTGTGAGAAACGAGTAAATAGCAATAAATTCTTTATTTATGTATTTATTTATAATTAATAAATAAATCTATAGCAATCCCTTGCACCGAGTGCTGAGCGTCACCTCTAATTTCAAGCATGTTTTCCATACTTTATAGAATCATGGGATAATCCAGGTTGGAAAAGCCCTTTAAGGCTGCTGAGTCCAACCATTCCCTCAGCACTGCCAAGGCCACCACTAAACCATGTCCCCAAGTGCCACACCCACAGGGATGGTGACTACACCACTGCCCTGGGAAGCCTCTTCCAGGCCTTGAATTCCAATGCTTTGTCTTGGATGCCTCAGAAGAGGAAATATCTGGCCATAACAATTAACAATTCAATACTGCTCGTGCTCCATCAGTCCTTAAAATGGGCATAAATGACAAAGAGGACCAGGACAAGGGAAGCACCTGCTTGTACTTCTTCAGCACGGTCTCTTGGAAGCCCAGGAAGATGTAAATGGCTCCCTGGTGCTCGTCCTCCAAGGGTGCCCCCACCACCAGGTCGTTGTAGCTGTCCTGGTTGAGGTCGGGCACGGCGGCGATGCAGGAGCCGAAGCGCGAGTTCTGGTAGCTCTGCAGGTCCACCAGGGCTCCACTGGGAACAAAGCGGCTCTGCCGGGCCAGCCAGAGAGAAAAGGGAGCAAAACAACCCCAAAACCATCAGCAGCAGCCTGGCAAGAGGAGGAGCCCCTCAAAGCAAGCAAACGAGATGCGTGAGTCAATACGGGAGTGACGTTAATCAACGTGGGAGCGATTTCGCCGAGGAAGGAGGTGGGAGCACTGCCGGGGCTGTGGGAATGTCTGTGGGACACCTCCCTGGGGAGGGGTGAGCCCCTGAACCCCACACCAGCCCCGTGTCTGCTTTGCCTCCTTTTTATAACATCCTACATAAATAATTGCATCAAATGTGTGGTTTAGGTACGGGGACCCCACTGCTCGGGGTGGGCTCTGCACCCTCGGGTGTAGAACATGACCTGCTCACTGCCCAGGTGCCCCCAGAGCCTCATGGATTTGGCTCAGAAACTGGATTTTGAGTCAGATTTGAGGGTGGCAGGAAAGCTGGTCCTGCCCCAGTGCACCAGGAAAGGGGACAGGGGTGGCACATGTCCCATCCCCATGGCAGAGAGAGTGACCTTGCTGCTCCCCAGAGCCCCGCACCAGGCCCAGCCTCTGGGTGCCCTTGGAGGGAACGGGTTTGTGGGGGGTAAAGTGGATGGAGATGTTTCTGCCGAGACACACCATGCTGCAAAGCCCCTGTTTTGAGCCCTGTGGGGGCCGGGAGCAGCAGGACCTCACTTTGCACCTTGGGCACCACCAGCGGGGATGTTGTTTGATGGGAGCTGGCGGGCGCACAAGGGGGGGTGGCACAAGGGGACACAGCTGCCACCACAGTGCCCAAAAGGCTAATCTCCTATTCCAAATCACCCCCTGGTGCTGCCACGTACCTCCTGCAGGGTGTAGACGTAGACCTTGCCCCTCTCCCTGCCCTCGCTGAAGAACATGGGGGCTCCCACCAGCAGCACGTCGGTGACGCCGTCGCCGTTGACGTCCAGGGAGTTGATCTCGCTGCCGTAGTAGGAACCGATCTGGAGGAGACAGGAGAGGGTGGGAGCGATGCCACCCTCCCTCGTGGGGACATTCCAAGCCCTGCCTCTGCTCCAGCCCCACGGTTTGGAGCTGTGGGTGCAGCAACAGCCAGGACACCCTCGGGACAGTTCGCAAGATGAAAGGGGAAGGTTGATTTTTCCAGGGGGATAAATCAGTGCAGCATTCCTGGCTGGCATTACCTGCTCTCCTTTCAGGGCCTGGTGGATGGTGAGGTTCCTGTTGCTGTGCATGCTGAAGAGGATGACCTTCCCAGTGTGGTTGAACCTGGGAGCTCCCGCCACGTAAATCCGCTCGTGCTTGGTGGAAACGACGGAGGAGACGGTGTAACCTGGGAGGGGGGTGTGCATGGTGTGAGAACTCCCAGCTCCTGCTCCCAGGGTCTGCTTTCCATCAGCCTCCAGCTGGGGACACAGCTCTGGCCACTTCCCAGAGCAGGAAGCTTAGAAATGCAGATTTTTCCAAGGATAAAGTCACCCGGATCAACCCCAGCGCCCCGACCCTGGGCTTTGAGTCTCCTGCTCAGGTGCTGCCACACCTTGGGCAGCACTGCTGTGCCAGGAGTTTTGGCACTGCCTGGCAAACCCCGTGTAAATCCTTCTTTCATCCAAGGTGAATCCAATTCCTGGACTTTAAAGTGTTTTATTCCAGGGGTCACACAAGTCAAACAAACCCCAGTGGGGTGCTGAGTGCCGGGAGTGCGGCTTCTGCTGCTCCAATCCTTCGAGTGCCAGGAACACCAGGCAGGAAGGGCTTTGCTGATGCAAAATCCTGGTTTTCAACCCCAGCTCCAGGTTTTTGAACCTTCACACTCAAGTTTTAAATGCTACTTAAACTGTTAGAAGTGAAACAGGTTTCCCAGAGAAGCTGTGGCTGCCCCTGGTGGATCCCTGGAAGTGTCCAAGGCCAGGTTGGACGGGGCTTGGAGCAACCTGGGATAGTGGAAGGTGTCCCTGGTCATGGATCCTTCCAGGTCCCTTCCAACCCAAAGCATTCCAGTATTCTATGAAACTCAAAGTTTCACCAACCATGAAACTGGATGGGATCAGCTGGAATCACATCCAGTTGAATTTTGAGTATCTCCAGGGATTATTGGGGTTTACAACCCCCTTTTCCTGGTCACAGGCCTAACTTGGGGTCCCTGTTTCCTTAAATATTCCCCTTTTTGGGGGATACTCCTAAGCCAAGCATCAGCTCTGAAACCCCCAGGTCCTGATGCACCAGCATTTCCTTAATATTCCTGGATTTCTCACTCCAGACAGTGGAAAGACAGAGCCCTGCTGAACTCCCACACGCTGCCATGGGCACCCCTTGAACACAACTGGGACCCCAGGGGGACACTCTGCTGTCACCCCACGGATGTTCCACGTGTCCAGAGGCAGCCTGTGATCCCAGGGAAGAGCCCTGATGACCGCCCAGCATCCCACCCTGCAGGGCAGCCACAGCCCTGGAGAGAGGCTTCGTTTTCCAAGGCGGGCGGATATTTTTGCTGCAGCCACACATGGAATGGATTAACCCAGCAGGTATTTCCTCCCTAGGCATGAAATTCCATCTCTGCTTTTAAACCATTCCAGGAAGTTCTGTGGATGACCCGGGCTGGCTGTGGCTCAGCTGTTCCCGAATTTGAATCCCTTTTGTGCTGCACACCAGGGTGGGAGCCGGGCTCTTCCCAGGTGAGGATGCTCCTGTGCTGCATCCCCGAGGGATCACACCTGTGGGATCCCGGGCACAGAGCCACACTGGCATCAGTCACCTCAGGAATATCCTCCTCTTCCCATTATTAAGCACAGAATCCTGAATTCCCCCCTGGCAGCACGGCCTCATTCCCTTCTCTTACCCAAATACGCCCCGTGATTCTTCAGCTCCTCCGGGAACTCCTGGAGATAAGATTCCCTCAGGGGAATGACCTTCCCACTGCTGGTTTCCTTCAGGACAGCTCCATTCCAGTCATAGGCTCCCACTGCCCCCAGCAGGATCCCGTCCTGTGGGAGAGCAGGGGGAGTTTGAGGGGATTTCTTGCCAGGTGGAGGCAATTCCCCCCCTCCCTTCCCATCCAGACCAAGGAAACCATTCCTCAAAGCACACCTGGAGAGCTGGAGGTTTTTCCACCTGCTGGAATGACACTTCAGCCCTAGTTGTATATTTTCAGAGTGCTTTTCCTCCCTAGGAAAACCCCTGGACAGAATTCCCTGCTGGCTTTTCTCTGGGCCCTGCCAGAGCCTTTGGGGTGGGGGAGTTGAGCATCCCCCTGCAGTGACAAGTGCCTTCCTCCACATCCCAGGACATCCTTCCCAAGCCTTTGTGGCATCAGGAGGAGCAGCTTATGCTCGTGGGAGTGACTGAACACCATAATTATTAATTTGCCCCAAATCCCCATCTCCCCCCTGCAGAGGGTGGTGACAAACAGCACAAGGCAGGAGGAACAAAACCCCACATTTACTCTCTTACTTCCACAACGTGGGATGAAAATCCAGTCTGGGACATTTCCAGGCCAAAGGAGATCTCATTCTTGTTGGTTCCTTCAAAAAACAAAAGGGAATTCATGTTTAGTGGAGAGTTTTGTTTCCTGGGGGGGTCTTTGGTGGGTTGGGGTGGGGTGAGCACAAAGGTGCTCAATTGACACAAATCCCAATCACAGAACCATGGAATGGTTTGGATGGGAAGGGACCTTGAAGCTGATCCAGTCCCACCCCCTGCCATGGGCAGGGACACCTTCCCCTATCCCAGGTTACTCCAAGCCCCGTCCAACCTGGCCTTGGACACTTCCAGGGATCCAGGGGCAGCCACAGCTTCTCTGGGCAACCTGTGCCAGGGCCTCCCCACCCTCACAGCCAGGAATTCCTTCCCAATATCCCACCTATCCCTGCCCTCTGGCACTGGGAAGCCATTCCCTGTGTCCTGTCCCTCCATCCCTTGTCCCCAGTCCCTCTCCAGCTCTCCTGGAGCCCCTTTAGGCCCTGCAAGGGGCTCTCAGCTCTCCCTGGATCCTTCTCTTCTCCAGGTGAACAATTCCAGGTCTCCAGAGCAGAGGGGCTGGGAGCAGCAGCTCCAGCAGCCCCACGTCCTTCTTATGATCCTGTTTCTCCCTAGGTCACCCCAATCACCAAAACTCCTGCTGTTAACAGGAACTGGGAGCTCTGCTGTGGTGTCAGTTCTCCCCTTTCCCAGCTGCAGGATCACACAAAAATGTGGATTTCAGAGGGTTTTGCTTCATAAATGCAACTGGGAGAAGCTTCTCATTCAGGGAAGCTCTTCTGCAGGGAAGCATCAGGCTGGCTGGACTGGCAAACTGGTGGAGAGTTTGTGAAACTGGTCAAACTGGTTTGACCCAAATTCCCCCAAACCCAAGATGTTTAATTTCCAGTGCAAGCCCCCCATCTTTTGTTTCAATGGCTCATCCCAGGCTGCACTTCTCCTATGAAATTTAGATAAATTTAGTTTTGGAGACCGACAAACTTGTCACAAGGCAGACTGAGGTGCTGACATTTAGCACAGAAATATTTCCTGATCTTTAATTTCAGCCAATAAACCAGCAACCCCAACATTATTCCCATATTTCCAAGGTTTGCTATAAATGCCAAAGCCACCACAGCTGCTGTGCCTGGAATGAGGGGTGTCCTTTGGAGGAGGAGGGATCTGTGCTCCTGACACTCCAGGGATGCAAACCACTCAAAATAAAGATATTTCTTTCTATATGAAGCCATTCCAAGTGTGATTTTAGGTTCTGTATTGAACAGATATGGGGCACCCCCCAGTGTGACTCTGCCAAATTTAGCAAACAGAAGATGAACAGCACATTTGCAGCCTGGGTTGGCTGGGAGGTGTCAGGGGGGAGCATCACCCACCTTCCAAGCTAAATATCCTTTCTCCCAGAGCATCCACAATGTCCTTGAGTGCTGCCTCATCCGTGACATTGAAGAAATGTTTGTCGTCGGGGTCGCTCGCTATGAATTTGATCTCGTTCAAAAAGGCCTCGGGGTTGATTCCTCTTCTGTTGTAATAACCCAAGACCTGGGTTGGGACAGAAATCCAGGACTCAGGGGTTTTCATGGATTCGTCAATCCCAGGATGGTTTGGGCTGGAAGGGACCTTATATCTCATCTTGTTCCAAACTCTCCCATGGGCAGGGATACCCCAGGAAAAGGGGTTTGTAAGCCCTGGTAATCCCTGGAGATACTGAAAATTCCACTGGATGTGATTCCAGCTGATCCCATCCAGTTTCATGGTTGGTCATACTTTGAGTTTCACAGAATCCTGGAATGGTTTGGGTTGGAAGGGACCTTCAAGCTCATCCTATTCCACCCCCTGCCATGGGCAGGGACACCTCCCACTAGCCCAGGTTGCTCCAAGTTCACCCAACCTGGCCTTGGACACTTCCAGGGATCCAGGGGCAGCCACAGCTGCAATTTTCACACGATGGATAGAACCATCCCAAAGCCCCTGAGGGGTGGCCATATGGAAGGATTCCCCATCCTTGACATCTGATACCTGTCCCATTGTGGGACCAAACCCTGGAGCTGCTGCAGTTCCTCCAGGCTGGACACCCCCTGTGCAATTCGGGGTCCTGCCTTTCCCTGACCTGCTCCGGCAGCTGGATCCAGAGCTGAGCATCCCATCCCACTGCAAAAGCAGGAGCAGCAACAGGGATCCCTAGGGACACACCGGGAGGGGTCGTGTTGGGGTTTACAGGGCACCCCCTGTGTGGTTTTTGGAGCCCCTCAGTGCCCGTCTGTGCCCCCACTCACCGCCACTGCGTATCTGGTGACATTGTCCCTCTCGCTGTCCTCGATCACCTTCTCCAGGTCTGGGCTGTCGTGGGACTCTCCATCTGTGATGACAATCATTACTCTCTTTGCCCCTTTCCGGCCACCTTTCTGAAACGCTTCCGAGCTGCAAGTGAAGAGATGCCCTGGGCTGCTCAGCCCTGCCAGGAGGGTCCTGGTGCCACCCCTGCCTGCTGGCACCGCCCCACTGCCTGCCTCGAACCCCCCTCAGGGTAGGGCAGGACCATCAGGGAATGTTTCAGGATGTTAAAAGAGGATTTTTGCACGGGTGGAGGTGGCTTCTTGCAGGAGAGGGGCCTTAATTCAGCAAAACTGGGCGAGAGGAAACACCCTCAAGTGGTGCCAGGGGAGGTTTAGGTTGGGTGTTACAGAAAATTTCTTCACCCAAAGGGTGGCCAGATGCTGGCACAGCTGCCCAGGGCAGTGGTGGAGTCCCCATCCCTGCAGGGATGTAGCAGACACGTGGATGTGGCACTGGGGGACGTGGGGGAGTGGTGGGAGTGGCAGTGCTGGGTCAGTAGTTGATTACTGATCTTAGACACCTTTTCCAACCACGATTCTATGAAAATGCCCTCAATTTGCAACAGGAATAACTGGGTGGGATGTGGCAAAAAAAAGCAGGAGCAGGGACTTGTCCCTGACAAGGGAGGAGATGGAGCTGTGGGTCACGGCTGCAACAAGTCCTTGGCTACCCTACAGTGCCTGGGGTTGCATTCTGGGGGTTGAGAGCTCAGCTCTGGGTGCTTTCAAAAAGAGGATACAATTCCAGAGCCTGCCTCTGCTCCCTCCTTCTGCTCCAGCTCCAACTGGGGGCAGAGCAGTTTTATGGAGCATCGTTTTTAGAGCATTAATTGAGGACCAAACCCCTCTGCAAAAGTATTTTTAGCCTGGTGGTATCGCCCACTTTCTAAGCAGTGAGGAAAAGTGAAGGCAGGGGGAGGGAAGGCAAAGAAATGGTGATTTAAAGGTTGTGAAAGAAGAAGGTGAAAGGTTTTTACCGAGCAAACTCTATCCCATAGGCAGTCCTGGTCTCTGTGCCTCCCCTCTGCTCTATGTGACTGGCAGCTGCCACCACGTCTTTTACAGACCTGTAGTCATTTAAATGAAACTCATGGACAACATCTTCTCCATACTGAACAACTCCGACCTGGGGATTAAGGGAATATCACAAAGGATGCCAACAACCCCCCCCCACAACGAGCTTTGTCAACCACACACAACCACCACCATTAAAATTCCATTTTTCTGTCCCCACTCGCCCCAATTTTCCCTCTCTGGGACCACTAAAAAGGCTCAGTTTTATTTCTCTCACCCCTGCCCTGCTCTGAAGGTTTGGGGTGATGCCCCAGTGTGGACCCACAGCATCTCTGGTGGGACCCAACTGGGGTTATTTGTGCAAATTGTTGGGGATATCCCTGCCCAAGTATCAGCCCAAACCCCTGCTCAAATTCCAGCCCAAATCCCCGCCCAAATCAGCCCACAATTACTAACAGGAAGAGGATGGAGAGCTCTTTACACATGGAACATGCTGCCTATATTTCCATAGGGTTTCATCCTCCTTGTGCCTGTTGTGATGTGAGGTGTGAGCTCTCATTTAGGGACATCAGTGGGAAAATTATCTCCACGGAATGAGTTAAACCCCCCCGAGTTTTGTGCCAAATTAGGCCACATTTCCAGCAAAGGGACCTTGAGAAGCCCCATGAGCAGGGCTGGGGGACTCTGTGTGACACAGGGGGACACACAGGTTGTGCAGGGTCTTACTTGGATCTGGCCGGGACCGATATAAAACTTTTTCAAGATGTTTATCAGGAAGTGCTGGACTTCAACCCAGGGGTAGATGCTGTTGGATCCATCCAGAACGATGATGATGTCCATGTAGGTCTGGCATCCTGTGGAAAATACAGGCTGTTATTGAGACACCTCACTGGTGCTCGTGAAGGGGAGATTTACGGCTTCCCTCCCAGCCAGGTACTTCCTCTGATGATTTATTTGAAAATAAAGCTGATTTCAATCCTTCAGAAAGAGCTCTGGGCTCCAGCAAGGTGGAGAGAAGCCACAAGAATCCTCTCTGCTGAGAAAAAATGGGATCACTTCCTAAGAATAACACTCCGTGGCATCTTCTGTGATTCAGATTCGGGCTTTTATCCGGTCTAACATAATTCCACACTTCAAAGAGCAGCAGGATCCGGCCCCTGCTCTCCCCACAGCCCATGCCTTGCCCCTGAGTCACTGCTCAGCCCTGCCTGCTCTCCCAGCCAGCACCAGCCGGGCATTTCCTCCCTTCCCATTAAATCCTCAGCGAGGAGGCAGCCAAGAAACCCCAGTGAGGACCCCAGGGCTCGGCTCTGCAGCACGAGCCACGAAGGATTCAGGCAGCAGAGTGGTTTTCAGTGGGGAAAATTGCTCAGCATCGTCTCTGTTTTGCTTACATTTTATAACACCGCTTGGAAAAGGGGCAGAAAAGCAGATGAAGCTGAATTTCCCTGTGACAGACATTTACCAGCTGCTTTTTTCAGGGGCTTTCACAGGTTGGAGCATTGACAGATTTGAGTCACCCACCATGGGTCACTCCATCACTCGGCTGAGTGTCACCATCCCAATCCCAGTCTCACCCTGGAAACCAGGGAAAGGAGCTGACCCTCTGCATCCCACTTACTGAATGATAACACCCTCTAAACCTCCCTAAAATCCCAATTACCCTTTGCAGAAGGGCTAAAACCCCTGCTGGCCATGAAGAGGGAAGTGACACTGAGAATTTGGTGGTGGGCTCTGCCTCTACTGCCTGGATCACCCCAAAGTTCCATTTTCCCAAGCCTCTCTCTATTCCACGGGAATTAATCCACACCAGAGGGGTGATGGAGACTGGGAATCAAATGCTGTGCCCAGCTGGGAAAAGGAGCTTCCAGGAGCCCTGACAGTGCAGGACAGGCTTCTGCAATTCCTCCCAGCCTCAGGAAAGCCAGGGAGTTTTTTCAAGACCTCAAAAATAAAATCACGTCTCCCAGTGTACAAATTCGGGCCAACCCCTTTCGCTCCCAGTCAATGAGAGCTTTGTTTTGTGCAGCCAAGTCCGAATTCTTTCCCTATTTTGCCTTCTGATAAAATATTCTGGATGCTCTTATCCCTGGCTTCGGAAGAAGAAGGTATTTTTTGTCTTCCCTGGGTGTCAATCAGGAGGGAAATGTTTCCCAGATGTCCGTGAACGTGACCCCCTTGGAATCACTTCCCTGCAGCCACTTCCTCCGCTCTCCTGCCTTTCCCAATCCCTGACAGGGTTTGTTTTCTGCCTGGGGCTGGAGGGATCAGGGATCTGGAGGCTCCCTCTGCCTCCAGAGCCAGGCTGGGAGCTGAGGGCACTGAGTTCTCACTCTGCAGAGCCGGAGCCACGGTCCTGGAGAACCTGAAGTTGGAGTTGACGCGGGAGCACATTCCCGTGGTGTAGTAGGAGCTCCCGCACTCGTGGGACCAGAGGGGGCTGCAGGCCTGGGGGGAAAATCAGGAGGGGGTTAAAGCTGGCACCTCTTCCTTGATGGCTTGTCCTCTCCTGCAGCACCTTTTTCCCCACAGAAGGTGATTTGTTTGGAACTCTTTGGCGCATGAAACAAGGAATCGTGGGGTGGGTTGGGTTGGGAGGGACCTTAAAGCCCATCCAGTGCCACCCCCTGCATGGGCAGGGACACCTTCCACCAGCCCAGGTGGCTCCAAGCCCTGTCCAACCTGGCCTTGGACACTTCCAGGGGTGGGGAGTCCACAATAAAAATATATATATATGTGTGTATGTGTATCTATCTATCTATCTATCTATATCTATCTCTCTATATATCTATATCTCGCTGTGT
>NW_021939189.1:1346340-1350178 GCF_001715985.3 Manacus vitellinus | reverse complement strand
TTTGGGATCACAGCTCTCCATGGGCACCAGGATGTCCCTGCTCCTGCTGCCCACTCAGTGAGGGAGGACAAGGGCAGATCCCTGCTCCCACATCACCTCCTGCTTCTCCAGCTTGGCATCCCCCCAGGGCAGCTCCCATCTGCTTCCACTCAGAGGGCCCCGGGGCATTGTGCTCACTGGACAAGTTGATTTGGAATAAAACAAAATAGGATGTGCTCATGGAACTGCTCTTGTCATTTGAAACTCCTTCCCAGTGGAAAAAAAAAAAAAAGAGTTTGCTTTTTAGCAGGGTTCAAATTTACACACAAAAGAGATTTATTTCCTTGAAGAGTCTCGGTGTTGTCATCCCAAATAATGAAAACAAACAGGAGAAAAGAAAACAATGGCTAAAACAAAAATATTTGGAGCCAATCAATCAAATACTGCAGATGATTCAAAGTTCCTCCTCTCTTATCAGATCTGGTAGAAACCCAGGATAGCTGAGATTCATAATGATGAAAAATAAAGTGAGAGCAGCAGCTGCTCCAGCTGCTCCAGTGTTAAAAAATCCCAGATCTTGCCCCAAACCCTCTGTGGGACCATGGGAAAGTTCCTGGCTCTCACATTCCCTGCTGAGACAGGGATGTGCCTGTGGAGTGTCCCAAACTGGGCAGAAAAGGGGGATTTGTCTGCTCTGACTCAGGGAGGGCACGTCCCAAAATCCCAGTATTGTGCCTTTGGTGCTGGACCAGCCTGAGAAGCCCCGAGGAAGGTCTCGCTTTCTCCACCCAGGGAGGTGGGATTGGGATGGCAGCGGGACTGGAGCACCCCCAGGGCCTCTCCTGCTGCAACAGCAGTGATGGAGCCCAGGGGTGGTGTGGCTGGGTGAGAATTCCCAAAACACCACGGGGTCAGGCTGGGTCCTGGGAACTAAAGTTGCCTGTGCCCAGGGAACCATCTGAGACGGGCACATTGTCCAACCATCCCTGGGGAGGGAATACAGATACTCGTGGGACCATTATCCATTGAAATGTTTATCCTGATCATTTAACAAACCAGTGCAAGCTATTTTAAATAACTGATTTTTTACTCTATTCCAATTTGCTCAGTTTTCCCCTAACACTGCTTAAAGCTCAGCACCAGGAATGACATGAACTCCCGAAATAATTCCTTATCTAAAACTCCTCCTAAACCACACAGACCTCACGCTTTTAGGGCAGCACAACCAGGTCTATCTTTACAGACCGAGTCCAAAGCCCTGCCAAAAATCATCCCCTGATAAGGGCACGTTGAGGACCCCCTGGGGCTGTACCTAAGTTGAGTTTGGTGCAGTTGCTGTGGCTGTCGCTGGTCACTGGACACTTGTAGACATCTCCTGTCTTCTGCTGCCCGTTGGTCTCGTAGGGAGCTCCCACCACCAGCCTGGGGAAAGAGGGGTCTGTCAGTGCCCAGAGGGGGAGAACCCCCTGGGAAGAAGGATTCCCCAGCCCAAATCCCCTGCTCGTGGTTTGAGGGGTGTCACCAAGGTTCCCCCATCCTGGCTCAGTGCAAGCACCATTTCTCCTTCCCATGGGAAGAGGCAGGAATAAGCTGGAGCTCTGACTCACAGCTGCCTGGAATTAATGCCCACCCCCTGGAATGGGGGTGAACAGATGCCTGGAAGGGAGTGAGGCCTCCAAAACCACCTGGAAGCACAGGAAGGAGCAGGGACCCCCATCACCACCCCATGGCCGGCACCAGGATGGCACCAAACCCCTGAGCACCAGCTGAGGTGTCCGTGGGGGGCACTGGCCCTGGGCAGGGGGGCACATTGTCCCTTCTCACTGCTGGTCACGGAGGAGCCTTTTCATGGAACCCTGGAATGGTTTGGGGTGGAAGGGACCTCAAAGATCATCTCGTCCCACCCCCTGCCACGGGCAGGGACACCTCCCACTTCATGCCAAGAGTGTCTTCAGGACATGGATGTGTCCAAAGTCCTGCCTAAGGGAACCCAGAGGAGCTGGGAGAGCACTGACAGCCACTCACACTGGGACCCACGAGGAATTTTCCCCACCAAAAAGCTGAAAAAGGGGGATTTGCTCCAGCCTGGGGTTGTTACAAAGAGCCCAGAACTGAGCATTTGGATCTCCAGGGTCGAGTGAGGACGCTGGGCATGAATCTGCTCTTTAAAATAAGAGGAGCTGATAAAAATCCACGCACCCATTAAAGACACAGGTCTCCAGTCAGGATGTATCTGGGACATGACAAGCATTTTTCTCACTTTTTCTTCTCCTGGCCTTGACCAGAAAAACCAGCAAACCAAAGGAGGAAGGGAGCAGGACCTGAGGAATTTGCCCATTCCTTCCAGGCCGGTTCAAAAATACCCAGAACCACGAGTTATTGGAATCTTCTGCTCCCAATGTGTCGGCCCAAAATAAATCTGCTTTTTCGCTTTCAAAATCCTATCTGTGGATTCAACTGTCCGAGTCTGGATCTCCAGATAAAACAGGACCTCTTTTGTTCCACACAGCCCTTCCCAGCAGCTGGCAAAGCCACTGGCCCAGCACAGATGTTCCCTGTTAGACCAGAAATGGTCATATTTTTTTTTTTTCAATGTCGCTTCTACAAAGACACTAAACACTCATTCTTTTATTCCATCACTATGAAAGGGAATTGCTCACCAAAGGAAAAGCTCCAAAATCCACGGATTCTCATGGAAATACTTCCTGTCTTACAGCCCCAGTGTTAACGAGGGGATTAATTGCAGGAAAGCAATATCCATCTGGAGCTGTCAGCATCCAGAAGCTCAGGGCAGTCTGGGACCTTCTCCTTGAGCTGCACCAGGAGTTTGCTCGTGTCCCTCAGCCTCTGTCCCACCATCAGTGTCCATTTGCTGGTGGCCAGAGAGGAGGGGGAAGGTGAAAGATGAGGAAGGGTGTGGGAGGGGGAGAGAAAAAGACCTTGAAGACGCAAAGGGATAAAGGTTGAGACACCTCAGACAGTGATGTTCTCATTGTGGAATTCTTCATTCCTGAGGAATCTAACAGAAACGGGATTTAACACGAACTTCTGGAAGGAAAGCTGCAGGAAATCCTCTCAGAGGCTTTCCCATTAATTAATATTCACAGATTAATGTTCTCACACCACCCAATAACGAACATTCCTGAACACCAGTGGTTATGAGGTCGAAGCATCCCTTCAAACACGAGATGATGCTGAGCACAACCCACCCATTCCCCAGGTCTCCAGCTCTGCCAGGGCTGGGAGCTCAAAGGAAACCCAAATATTTCCAGGCTGTGCCATGAAGGCAAAGGGGCTGTGGAGCTCACGAAACCGGAATTCTTGTCTCCCAGAGACAATGGCATTGTTTCCCTTTTTGGTTCAACTGGAATGATTCATTAGCTGAAGCTGTCAAATCCTCATGGAAACTTGGCAGCTTGGGAAAAGGCTTTTCCAGCTGTTTGGAAGGTGCTGCTGCAGGGATGCTGCTCCACTCACCAGCTCCCAGCCTCTTCCTTTACTTGGGGGTTTGCAACCCTGTGCTTTAAATTTGTGTTTTTTCCTTAAAAAGAAATAAAACCCCCATCCCAAGTCACCCAAATAACCCAATATCCCAAATCACCCAAATAACCCAAAATACTCAAATAACCCTAAGAACCCAAATAACCCAGATCACCCAAATAATCACCCAAACAACCCAAAACACTCAAATAACCCAGATCACCCAGAAACCCCAAATATCCCAGTTCACCCAACTAACCCCAAATCACCCAAATAACCCCAAATACTCGAATAACTCAGTTCATCAAACTAGCCCTAAATCACCCAAACAACCCAAAATACTCAAATAACCCAGATCACTCAAATAATCCAAATCATC
>NW_021939189.1:1342444-1345125 GCF_001715985.3 Manacus vitellinus | reverse complement strand
CTCTGGACAAAAATGATGTGCCAAGCTCAATTTGCATATTTTACACCATTTTAAATGGTTTTGTTACACATGCACAGATTAAAATCACAGATATTCAGGACTGTTGAATTATTGGGGTATTTTCTTCCTCTTGGTCAAAACATTTTATGGTGGAATTCCCTGTGTCACAGACATTAACTCACTTCACTTACCTTGGTACTGAACCCAACAAGTGAGCTTTGGCTGGATCATATATCCTGGGAAAACATCCATCCCTGATTTGAAGGCAGCATTTGAAGGCATCCCAAGGGAGAAGCCAAATTTTCCAGCACTTTCCCCTGTATTCACCAGCATCTTCACCTGGATGTAGCTCAGCCCCTCACTCAAGGTCCTCCAGGGACCCCACAGCCTTTTTGCATCCAGCAAATTCCTAATTTCTGAAGGGAATGACCCCCCTGGCACCGCTCACTCCCTGGGTGTGTCGTGGAGAGGGTGCAAAGCTCATTTTGAGCCTTCAGGTATTTTGATTAAAGCTCATTTTGAGCCTTCAGGTATTTTGATTAAACAAAAAGAACCCAGGAGAGGAAGGTATGTCTGGAGAGCCGGGAATGTGGGGATTAGGGAGGAAGGCAGGAGCCACTCTGCTGTTCACAGGACTTTTCAATCAATGGGACACTTAATCTCCTGCGAGGCAAATTCACTTGCAGTTAATTTATTCAAGATGGAACTGGATGAAGAAGTGATTAAGGAGGTTCAGGAAAGAGAGAGTTCAGCTGTGGAAAACTTTAAGTGGGATTGGAGCTCCTTGGAGGGATTGGGACAGAGGGATGGACTTCCAAATGTTTTCCTCCGCACTGGTCATGGTGGAAAAACACCAACAGTGGGAGTGCAAGGAGAGGCAGAAACAGTGGAGGAGTCTGCAAGGTGGAGGATGTGGGACCTGAAAATGAGTCCTGGGTCTGCCAGCAGCTTCTGGGCAGCCTCCAGCAAACCATTTGATCAATCTGAGGTTATTTTCCTGTTTTTTCAACCAGCTGAAGAGCACAGGCGGTGTGAGATGGCTCTGCTGGGGCTGAGGATCCCACCGGCCACTCCTGCCCACCACGAGCACAGAAAACTCGTGTGCTGGTGACCAAGGGCCACCACAAAACCACTCTTGGGACCAGCAGCTGTGGCTGAGGGCTGGGCAGCCTCCAATGGGTCTCAGAGAGGCAGTTTGGGTTGGTGGTTGTTGCTTTATCAAACCAGATCCTTCCCTCGGCTGTGCCCGATGTCCTTCGAGCCTCTCTGGGATGGATCTTCTCCAGCACCACCTTTGGGCTGACTCCCAGCCAGAGAGCCACCAGGCTCCTTATTTACTGGTGGGTTTAGGGGATGTTACACCCTTTGCAAGATGGGTTTTACCCACTGAATACCTGACAAACCATCCCTCGGTAGAAGCATTCCTGGTGGAGCCATCAGAGCTGGCCTCTTGCTCCCAAGTCTCCCCACACTCCCCAAATTACCCCAGTTAATCCACAACCTGCAAAGTACAGAGCTCTATCCCCACATTTGGGGAGTTTTAGGGGATTTTTCCCCCCCCAAAGCAGCAAATCCTTGCTTTGAAGTTTGGGTCCCTCTGCCCCTGCAGCGCCCCAGCTCCAGACCCTGAACGTGAGCTTTGTCCCTGTCCCCTCCTGCCATCCATGTGTCACCAACACCCACGAGCAACTCTCAGCTGCTGCTCTTTAAGGGCTGCTCGGTGTTTTCTCCACTTTCTAACAAACCCTCTCATTACAGAACGAGACACAAGCACGCCCGGCGTTCCCGCAGCCACTCCTCGCGCCACGTCCAGCCGGGAACTCGCTCCTGATCACCCAGCAAACCCCTCCATCCCCCTCCCACGGAGCAGCCACGTCACAGGAACAGCCCTGAGGGGACCCAGCATCAGGGCAGGGGACAGGCAGGGTCAGAGCCCCGCACGTGGCTGCAGCAATGACACAAAACCGGCCAATTTTAGGTCACGGCCCTAAAATAGCGGCTGAGGGGCGGGTTGGAAAACATGGCTGAGGAACTCCCTGTGCTCAGCACTGAGGAGACTCTCCTATTTTTCCTGGTGTAATTTCCCCCCTTTTACTCTGGAGTGCTGCATTAGGGAGGTGTTTACAGCCCTTCTTGGCTCGGTGCTCTCCGAGGGCTGCTCGTGTCCCTCTGCTCTCGTGGGATCCCTGCCTGCCTTCGGGAGGTTTCCAGAACAAACTCTGGGAATCCAGTTCTCCCCAGGTGGCTCTTGCTCTGCCCAGTCACCCCTTAGCACCAGCAAAGAGTGCTTAGGGGGTTCCCCCACCCATTTGCTTCTGGAGGCACCGTTGGGCACCAGCTCTGATAATGTTGCCCAGAAAAGTTATCGATGCCCCATCCCTGGAAGTGTCTGCGGCCAGGTTGGAGCAACCTGGTCTGGTGGAAGGTGTCCCTGCCCATCCAGAACCTGTTTAAGGTCCCTCCCAGCCCAAACCACTCCAGGATTCTCTGGGATCAGGTCGGAGCAGCACAGGCCCTGCTCCCTGGGCAGTGTGTCCATGGGGGAGCTGAGCCATCCCTGCCCTTCCCGTGCAGCCAGGGGGGGAATTTGCTCCAAAGCTCAGCCAACTTCCCAAGAAACAAGCAGGCAGGGAGAGGGAGGGAGTTTTCTGGCTGGAATCAGCCCAGAGAAGCTGTGGCTG
>NW_021939189.1:1321717-1341694 GCF_001715985.3 Manacus vitellinus | reverse complement strand
CGGGCAGCGGCCAAACCACAGGAGAATTCCAGCCAAGAAAGTCTCTCTCAGTAGTAGGGAAACAGCAAACCCTGTAACTGTTTTTCCAGATCAGCACAATTATAGCTTGAAATCCAGCAGGCAGATTTTTTGCCCTCCCTTCTCCCTCCTCTTTTTCCCCTTGGCCAGGCTCAGACTGGGAACGTCATGTCTGTGCCTGGAGCAGCTGCAGGGACGGGGGTCGGGGCTGCCCCTCTCCAGGAACCCTTGGGAAAGGGGGAAACTTCTGGGGGGGCTCACAAGGATGATTGTGGGGGGAGGTTAAGGGAGGTGAGCCCTTCACTGGGATTTCACAGCTGCAGGACGTGAGCTCAGGATGGGGAGGGAGCTCAGGAGCATCCCAATCACTCGACCCACAGATCCGAAGCCCACAGGGACCCACTCTCCAGTCCTGCCACCTTGCCAGCAGATCAGTGAATCCCTGCCCTCAGCCAGCTCGGGAATGCTGTATTTATTATTTTTACAGCTTCTGAGGGCTAATGGATGTTTATTCCCAGGGCTCTCCTTCCACAGCCAGTTCTTCTCAAGCTTCATTTTTTGCATAGCTGGAAACCCTCAATCCACAGCCACAGGCTGGTGCTGGCACTCGTGTGGAGCATCCCAGATGCTGCCACTGCCCTGTGGAGACACAGCCAACCCCCTGGACCCCCTTTCCCTCTCCTACTTCTCTCCTGGGATGTCTGGTGGCAATGGGAAGCTGAGGGCAGTGGTTGGAGTGTCCTCCCACGCACGTGTGAGAGGAGGGAATTGTCCTTCCTTAGGGAATGACACAGCTCCTGCTCACGGGATGACAGGGAGCAACCAAGACAAGCAACTGGAAGGAGATGAAAGATAGAGGGAATTTTTTTCCCTTTTCCCCCTGCTCTTGGACCCCAAATTTGATGTGATTCCAGTTTGTGTTGGCCACAAACATCCCTGAGCACTGCGAGAAGAGCACCCGTGGGAGCTTCCCCAATTCAGGGACACACAGCCCATGGGAGCTTGTGGAAACCCTTGGCTTGTTTGAACACACTTATTTTGCCCCCCAAAAAATTCCTTCCACAGCAACAAACCTGCCTGGATTTGATTCACACCTTAACCCCCCCAAAATGGCCCAAACCAGAGCGTGACCTGGGGCAGAGGAGCAGTGCTGAGCCAGCTCAGCCCTTCCGGGCAACCCCACAACCACCTCCATCCTTCAGCAACTCCCTGAAACCCCTGCCAGGTTATTTTGCCCCAAAACCAGCAGCACAGGGAGCTCCCGTTTCCCCCAAGGTGCCCAGCCCTGGGCACTGGGCAAGCTCAGATCCCATAATCCCAAAATCCCAGGAGGCTCCAGGGCCAGGCAGCTGCTGCCTGAGCATTGCTGCACGAGGCCCTGGAGCACTTCAGGATGAGTTTCAGTAACCCTGTTGTCATCTTTTCCACTCACATACTTGCAGAAGGCACCCCCAGCTTAATGAAGAAGAGAGAGAAGGTGTTGAGAGAGAAGTTTGAAAGCCACTTTCAAACTCACCCCCCAAATCCATCAGCTTTTCAAGCACTGTATATCCAAGTGGATTTTTTCCCCCCCTCCCCTAGAGTTTAATAATCTGAATTCTTTCCTCATGGATTTTCCACTATCTGGGCTGGAATTACAGCCCTCACGTGCAAACGATCTGGGTCCTTCTGCAAAAGCTTCAAGAAAGGGGAAAAACTCATTAAAAAGATACCTGGAGAATATTATCTCTAAGTTTATATACACCTAAATATGCCTTTACACACACACCCCTACACATTTTTTTTTATATATATTATATATATATATAAGCTGCTTTGAAACCCTTCTAAACCCATCCACAGCAGCCAAAAGCAGCATTAAAAGGCTCAGACTGAAGGAGAGGTGCCAAAGTCCTCAGATTCCACGCCTGGAATTTGGCAGCTGGGTCCGTGCACGTCGTTGGAACCACACAGAGCTCTGAGATCCCCCCGGAGCTCCTCTGCAGTGGATCCTGCTGAACTCCCCTGGGATGGGGTTGAAGGATGCTCATCTGGCCCCTGCTTTCATCTTTCCCTCTCCATTGCTCCTGGAGCTTGGGACAATCCTTATCCTGCTCCCCCTCCACATCCCTGGTTTGGACCACGGAGCTTTGGGGTTGTTCCCTCCTTTCTCCTTTAACCAGGGTGAGTCACAGTGGCTTCATTTTTTAACCACGTCCACATATTTAATGGACATTTTGTGCTGCATAACTGCAGATTTAAATAATGCTGGATTTATATTTATATATATATATGTGTGCACGTGTGGACGCTCCTGCTGTGCAGAGAAAGTCCCTTTTTTCATGCAGAATAACCAAAACCAGAGGAAATTAAATCTCTGTCCTGACTGATGTTGGCAGGAGAAATGGGAGAACAGACAAAATAAGCCAGGGCTGGTCTTTGCTCCAGTTTCCTGCTGGGAAAAGGGAGGATTTTTATCCCTTTTCACTGATCCCCAGCCCTTGACCACCCTGCTGGTGGTGGCAGCTCCAAGGCATGAGAAGAAGCATAAGACTCCCAGTGGCACAGGAATTGGAGTCCCTCTGCTGGGATCATGGATAAAACAGCACCTACAGATGCAATTGGGCTGAAAAGATTCCCCAAAATGGGTGTTTTCCACCACTCTCCCTCAGAGAGCTCCCTTTGGGCAGAAATCTCTGCAGGCACTGAACACTCCAGGGTTTCCCTGCTGCTGGTGTTCCCAGGGAAACCAGCCCCTGAGGGGTGGGAGGGAATTGCACAGGATCCCTCATAAATCATGGAATGGTTTGGGTTGGAAGGGAATTAAAGCCCATCCAGTTCCACCCCTGCCATGGGCAGGGACACCTCCCACTATCCCAGGTTGCTCCAAGTCCCATCCATCCGAGCCTTGGACACTCCCAGGGATTTGGCTGTTTGGGATGAAATGAGATCTGGAAAAGGGATGTTCTCCAGAAGAAGAGGCAGCAGGAATGTGGTGGCAGAGACACTTGGTTCCTGTTCCTTATCTGCTTCCGAGAACCACGATCCCTGAACATCCTCTCATCCTGACCTGGCAGAACCTCTGGAGCCTCTTGCAGGAGCCAGAGCAAACAGCACCGAATTTTTTGGGGTTTTGGATCCATTCCCAACGGAACATATTTCACATTTTGTTCATTTTGCACACGAGGAGCTCCCGTGCCCCGCAGCATCCGATCGAGTGCCCTGGAGAGCACGAGCCCATCCCACCATCCCAGACACCCCTGGAGCAGCTGAGGGATGGAGACACCAGGTTCCCCTAGGAATTAGGCACATGGTGACACCCAGATGTGCTCCAGCACTGCCAGGAGGGAGCTGAGGATGGCAGACTTCAGGCCAGGGAGAGGAACATCCTCTGTGCCACCAGCTCCTCACCCAAGGTCCAGCACAGGACCTTGCAGAGATTTGTTTGATTCACTGGAATGACCCCACAGCTGTGTTTAAGCTCCACTGACTTTGGTCATGAGCTGCCTAAAATTCTTTAGCCCCAAAAAAGCGTTTTTTCTGGGTAAATAGTCACATTCTCGAGCAAAGGAAAGGTGGAGGGCTCTGTCCCATCCAGATGTTTCTGGATTCCTGAGTGTAAGCTCGCTTGGGAAACAGTCCCACAGCACAGGTTCGTGGACAGGGAGGAGGAAAAACATCCCAAGAGGTCACCTGCTCCCTGGCAGGGCCCTCTGGGATGCAGCTGGGAGCACCAGAGCCCCCCCAGCCCCGGGGCTGCAGCATCAGCATCACCCCCTTAGTGGGATGCAAAATTCCATTCGGGAAAACCACACAATCCCTGCAGCAAACGGCTCAGAGCCAGGGGAAAGAGGGCCCACAACTGGCCCCAAAATTCCTTTCCATTGAAACATCAGCTCAGCTTGAGGACACAGGACGAGATCCAGCCCCGTGTCCCCCACCAGCACCAGCAAAGGGCATGGAAAGGCACAGCAGGTTTGATTCCTGAATTCCAGGAGTATCCATGGGCATTCATTATGTGTTTTCTTGCTGCCTCAAGCCTGGCTGTCACCCACCCTGGGGCAGATCCTGCAGGAATGGAGGTGCAGGGAATTCCCTGGGCTCCCCACAGCATCCAGCACCGAGGGGCTCTGCCAACATCTGGGCAGGATCCCCCGTGGGGATCAGCCCTGGCAAGCAGCAAAACCCCCCACGAAACCCAAAACCTGGGCAGGGCCCACCCAAGGCTCATCTCACATTCCTGATGGACACAGGCAGGGCTGAGCACTTCTGCAGACCCGGCTCTGATGGGAACTCCAGAAAACGGGATGGCCCCGACCCAAAACCCGGGTGGGTTTCCAGCAGTGTCCGAGTCCAAGGGGCTTCAAGGAACGAGGAACCTGCCTGGAGCAAAGCCCTGTGCACGGGAGGCAGATGGGCAGGAGCCAGGATACCACCCTCTGTACACAACCCTACCAAAATATCCCGTTATCCCCTCCCAAAACTCCGCTTTTTGAAAGGAAAAGGGTTTCCAGGCTCTGCCTTTCTCAGCACCACCACGAGCAAACCTCAGTTTCCCCCGGAGCCACAGCTCTTCCCACCCCAAACTGGGGGTCAGGTGGAGCAGGAGGAGACCAGCCAGCGTTTTGGGAGGGTTGTTTTGGACTCCCCCCCCTCCAGAGCCCAGCCCAGAGCTCACTCACCATTTCTGGCCCCCGATGTCGTGCTGCTGCACCGTGTACCCAAAATAGGCCTCCTTGGAGCCAGCGATGATTTTGGGCCTCTTGGTGTCGATGTTGAAGGTGTCACTGAGCCCTGGGAGAGAGGAGAAGGATCCTATCAGCCAAGGGCTGGGCTGGGAGGAGAGAACACCCCTTGGCTGTGCTCACACACAGGTCACCCCAGGGGTTGGAGGGTCTCCACCCATGGAGACACTCAAACTCCAATGGGACACAACCCCAGCAACCTGGACTAGGTGACCTTCAGAGGTGCCTCCAACCCCACCCACCCTGGGAATGCTGTCCCCCCCCCAAGCTGTATAACATGCCTTGGGATGGTCCTACATGAGCCAGGGGTGGTTTGAGCCCCTGTGGCACAGAATTCCCACACCACCAGGACAGAGAGGAGGCTGCAAGAGCCAAAGCACCTCAGACCCGCCTCACCTGGAGCCACCCAACACTCCTCTGCCCATCCCTGAGCCCCCAGGGGGTTTCCAGCCCCAGGGCTGGAGCTTTAAGCAGGATCATTTAGGGTTCAGAGGCCACAGCTGCACAAGCCCTTCCCCACCCACCTGCAAAGCTCATCCACCAGCTCATCCTGATGGAAAAGGGGACCTGCTGGAGCCAGAGTGGGCATGGGAAGGAGAAAGAAAAGCATCCTCCTCCTCTCTGAAATGTCTTCAGCCCCCTGCCATGGATGATGCTGCTCTGGGACACTTTGCTGCTCCAGCTGAGGTGGAGATGGTCCCCACCACATCCCCACCCCCCCAGCAGGGATCACGGGCTGGGGGGATGTGGAAAATGTGTGGCCACAGCAGATGTGCCCCAGTTGGAGCCCATTCCCCTCTGCCCTGAGGGGTTTGCAGCCCCAGGGATCCAAAGCTGGGAGTCATTTCTCCTGGGTGAGAAGCTGGTACTGCTCAGGGCTTTGTTGGGGAGAGGCAGCTCCAGAGGGGGGTGTCCCTGAGGATGGATGCTCAGACCTGGACAGGGTGGTTTTTGGGCTCAGTCCTCTCCCCAGGAGAGACACCCCTTCCCACAGGACACCAGGAGCAGGATCCCTGCCCACAGCATCCCATCTCCACGAGCCTGCTGCTCACAGCCCACCCAGGACAAACTCCAGGAGCAATTTCTGGGGGGTTCTTCTGGCAGCTCCTCCCTCTGTGAGGAGCCAGACCCAGCAGCGAGGTGGGAAGTCAAGGTGCCAGGGGAATCCTGCCAGGACTGGGATGTTTTGGGAATGCTGGAGGTGCTTCTTTGCCCATCCACGGGTGCAGGAGCTGCCAGAGCCCCCCTGGCTGCATTCCATGGAGGAATTAGCTGGGGGCAAAGACCCCTGGATAGGGGGAAGAGCTCCATCCATGCCAGGGAGCTCTGGCACTGCGTTGTCTCTGTTACAGGTCCCAGGTCCCTGGGTCCATGCCCATGGCTTCCAAGCCACTATATCCCATCTTTATCCAGAGACAGACACACTTTGGCTCGGACCAGCAGCACCCTCAAACCCTCCATAGATGCAAATGCTTTTTGTTTTATACAATAAAGTGGTTTTTATACAATCAAGTGGTTTTTCCTTACTATTATTTCCCCCCAGGGGGTTGTTTAAGCACAAAGGGACATCATCCAGGTCCCAGGAAGGAGCTGGAAGCTGCAGGGATGGATAGGGATGAGCCAGGATATCCTGGCTTTTCATTCCCACTTGGACAGAAAGGAGCTGCTGGATGATTCATACAAATAAAAGATCCTTCTTAAGAAGGGCTGCAACAGCAACAGAAGGCTCGTGGTTTGTATTTACAGGGACATAAAGGAGTTGTCAATAGGAGAGGTTGGGAATGCTGCTCCCAGGCAGAAAAATTCAGGATGGAGAGTGTTTTCATGGGTAGGAATGTCAGGGATAAAGCTGATTTTTGCAGGCATGGGAAGGAATCTGCAGCTTTGGCTCCGTGAGGAGGGAGCGGCGCAGTCCAGCCAAGGAGGGCTGAGGTGAAGGAGCCTCCTGATCCTACAAAAAGAAATTCTAGAAAGCAGGGATCAGAAAATAAAAAAAAAGAAAAAAAAAAGGAGACACGGATGAGAGCCAGCATATTTTGTGGTACATTGACCTAATTTA
Organism: Manacus vitellinus; assembly: GCF_001715985.3. Taxonomy (NCBI): domain Eukaryota; kingdom Metazoa; phylum Chordata; class Aves; order Passeriformes; family Pipridae; genus Manacus; species Manacus vitellinus. The sequence goes on along the minus strand of NW_021939189.1, from coordinate 1,334,893 downwards.
ACACTACAAAACAAATTAAAACCTCCTCTGAGTAACTGATACCCGGGGGAGAAACACAGCGTGGGACTGGGCATGGGAGCAGTGATGGGCAAGGGCAAGGGGGGAGGACACGGGGGGCTGGGAGCACCCTGGGGTGTCACTGCCACCAGAGAGACCCTGGGTCTGGCTGGAAAACCCATGGGAAAAGGGGGGACTTTTGGGGAAGGGGGTTTGCGTTTCCAGCAGGTTCAGTTCCAGGTTGTGTAGAAGCCCCTCAGGTGCAGAGCGAGTGTCAGGGGGGATGGGATGGGTTTCCAGCTGATTTATTTCTGCATTAATCACAGTTTCTCTGATTTTGCACTGCACAGGGTCTTGGGGAGTGGGAGCACCGGGATAAGTTGAGGAATCCCATCCCATGGCTCCTTGGTTTAGGACCACATCGTGGAGCTGCAGCAAAAGGCAGCCAGGACACGGAAAACAACATAAACCCTCGACTAAACAGCAGAAATATTCCCTGAAGTGGGAAATCTCTGAGCTGGGGGAAGAGCTGTGAGGGACAGCCCAGCCACAGCAGGCACCAGGCACTGGGGAAGGGGATGGGGCTGGAAAAGCAGAAAGATCTGGGAGCAAAGTCTCCAGGCACTGGACAGCAGAGGGGAGGGATGTCCAAACCGTGGGTGCACTCGAGGCACAGAGAAACCAAACAAAGAGCAGAGAATATTTAAACTGGCTCCAGCTCGTGGGAGCTTTAGGAGGGGTTGTCAAGGACATTTAGCAACCCCGAAGAGCTCAGGCTCATTTTCTTGTCAGGAGTGACATCACTGTCATAAATAAGTGACCAAAAGCCACATGTTTTGCTTGTGAGGCCGCCAAGGCAGGAAACCTCAAATTCCTCCGCTCCGAGCTCGGAGCTTCTGTCGTGTCCAAACTTTTGATTCTTGTCAGGTCGAAGACTGAAAAGAGGAGAAAATAAGACACATTTTGGGAAACAATGATGGGAATAAAAGCCACCTTTCCTGCCAAAAAGGATAAAAATAAGTCCTCCTTGTAAGGGAAACCTCTGGGAGGGGGACGGTGGGTCCCTGTGCCGTGCTCCTGCCTGGATCCTTCGGGCAGGCAGTGGGATTCACAGCTGGAAAGGGGGCTCTGGAAAGGTGTCTGGCAGCACTGTGGTGCCCTAAGCCTGTTTTTACTTCCATGAGAAGTTTGAGGCTCTATTTTACTTCCTTTGCTCCAAAGCTTTCTGATTCCAGGAGCTGTGAGCCAGGCGCCGGAGCTGCCGGAAGAGTTTCCCTGGTTTTATTTGCCTGTGAGGGAAATGCAGGCAATACTTTTAGCTGAATCATGCAAATCCAGGCTTTTTCATTCACCTCCAGCACTGTCACAGTTCAGGAGGGAGCTTCTGGAGAGAGGCTGAGCCAACAGAGAGCAGTGACACTTGGAAAAAGATCCCAATGTGTCCATCCCATGGGATTCTGTGTCATATACATGGGGCACTGCAGGTGACACAAGGAAAACGGTGTGAATGGGACAGGAGAGGAGCACGTGCCATGCCAGGCTCTTGCTGCCCTGCAGGGATGAGCCAGCTGCTCACTGGAGGAGCCTGGCAGTGCATGGCAGAGGGAAAGATCCCGTCTGCCAAAAACCTGGAGCGTGCCGGGGTCAGGCAGCTCCGTCTGGCACCTCCAAACTGGCCCTGCTGTTCTCAGTCCCGTTCCCTCTCCTCGCTCAAGCCCATAAGGAGTGGGCAGTGGGTCCATGGATGTGATCCCTGCCCCCTCAGCATCCCTGGGGATGCCACTGGTGACCCAGCACCGGGCTGGGCTCCTGTGATTCCATCCCCATCCCCATCCTCACGTGGGATTTGGTGGCATCAGATGCTCCTTTGCATCCCATCGCTTGTTCTTTCCCTGGGATTGAAATATTTGGTTGGAAAAGGAAATCTTAAAGCTTGATAAAGGATATTCAGGCAAAAGCTGCAAGAAGGAGCAGGATGAGCCACGTGTCCTCGTGCTTCCCTCCAGCTTTAATTCCCACGAACCCCTCTGTGCCAGACGAGATGCTGACAGCCCCCAGCTCCTCTCCATGTCCCTATCTCAAAGCCAGCATTTGTCATCAGCTATTAGGGAACAGCCCAGGCTTTGGTGGCTGCAGCAGCAGGGGATGGAGAGCCAGGGAATGCTGAGGATGAACAGAGGGATCAGTCATTCCCGGCTCGTGTGGCGGAACATTCCTGCTCACCCACAAAATCCCTGACAAACAGCTCCGGGGCTGCAGCTACACAGGTACCTTGTGCTTCCAGAATTCCAGCTTTCTGGGCCCCCCAAAGCTGGGGAGGAGCTGTTTGATGGCCACGTTTTGCAGCCCTAAAGAACTCACGGATTGTTCATTTGTGATAACGCCAGTCAGCAATAAATAGTGGCAGATCTTCCACTGCCCCTTTCCCAGGAAAACACCAGGAAAGCCATGGGTTAGGGGCAAGGTTTGGCTTCTCAAAAAAATGCCTTGAGGGGGGTATTTATTGGATCTTTGCAGGCCAAGCCTTGGCCAGTGGATGGACAATGGGGAGGGGGGCTCCCTCTCAGCTGCACTGCTGGGGCTCCGCAGTCACCCAAAATTAAGTCTCCACCATCAAAGCCTGGACTGGAGGGTCCTTAAGAACCCCCCTGGCCAATCCCAAATGTGCCACGTGGAGCCAGCACGATGGTTTTGTCACCTGGTGACCCCTGGGAGAGGGAAGGAGCCAACTGCCTTCTCTGGGAAACCAAACTGGTGAGGGAAAACTGCTGCATGGTCTGACCCACGGGCACCTCAGGGCATCCTCCCTGGATCCTTTGGGAAGCCCTTCCCCACCAACACCCAGTGTCAGTGCCCAGCAGGACCCACCCACAGGAGGGGTTTATGAGCAGCAGTGGCTCAGCACCCCTGGGCTGGGCTCTGTCAGTCCAGGACTGTGTCCTGCTTGCATTGGAGCCTCAGGGAAGAGGAACCAGCCTGTTCTGAAGTTTAGGGACACCCTGGATTATCCCAGGATGGGTTTTGGGCAGGGAGATGTCACTGGGGTCCCTGGCTCCTGGCCAATCCTGGTGCCTCCAAGGACTCCCAGCTCTGGGACAAGGCAAGAGCAGGGACAGAGCCCATGGTCAGGAGGTTCCCCAGGACCAAAAGAGAGAGAGCCAGGGGAGGGATTTCCCTCGGGCAAAGCACCCAAGGGTTCGTGCCAGGACAGGCAGCACTGCCTGCACAGCAGAGGGACCCTGTGGGCAGAAACATCCATGGACAGAAACATCCACGGACAGAAAGATCCATGGACAGAAAGATCCATGGACAGAGACCCCCGTGGGCACAAACACCTGAGGGTGGAAACCACTGTGGGCACAAACACCTGAGGATGGTAAAGACTGTGGGCACAAACCCCCGTGGGCAAAACATCCAAGGGCAGCAACACTCAAGGATGGAAACTCCCATGGATAGAAACATCCCATGGATGGACAGAAGCTCCCGTGGCAGAAACACTTGAGATTGGAAACCCCTGTGGGCACAAATCCCTGTGGGAAGAACCACCCAAAGCTGACAAACACTGTGGGCACAAACCCCCTGTGGGCTGAAACCCCCATGGGCAGAAACATCCAAGGGCAGAAACACTCCAGGATGGAAACATCCATGGGCAGAAGCTCCTGTGGCAGAAACACTTGAGATTGGAAACCACTGTGGGCACAAACCCCTGTGGGCAGAAACCCCTGGGTACAAAAACCCCCGTGGGCAGAAACCCCCGGATACAGAAACCCCCCATGGGCAAATCCACCCGCAGGCAGGATTCCCCCCCAGCCCGGGGCAGGGCAGAGCTGCCCATGTGCCACATCCCCGAGTTCCTTCTGCGGTGCCCACCCTTTGTGTCCGAGCAGCGTCTCCCCGGGGGGTTCCCCCACGGGCCGTGGGCAGGGCAGGGCAGGGCAGGGCAGTGCCCTCCCCGCAGACAGCCCCGCGCTGGCCACGGGCAGGGCACACATGGTCCCCATTAACCGAGCAAAGCAGCTCCGCCGCCGCCGCCGCCGCTTGAAAGGATCCGCCACCAGAGAGGGGAAAATAAAGCAAAGCAGCCATAAAAAAAACCCAACAAAAAAACCAAAAACCCAACCAGCCTGGCGCGCGTTTCCACCAGGATGTTTGGGAATGCTTGGCTGGGGGAGGCGTGAGTCCGTGGCCGCGCTCCTGGTTTGGGGAAAAGCTTTTTTTCCCCCCCCACTTTCAGCCCAGTCTGGCAGCTCCGAGCCCGGCTGCGTGCGGGAGGGTGCCAGACGGGATCGAAACGGGAATTACCGGTGCTGGGACACTTTTCTGCAAGAAGAGAGCTCTAACGAGCCGGCAAGGAGCATAAAAACCCACTCCCCCTCCCATCCCAGCCGCCAGCAGCTCGTCCCGCACGGGATAAGCTGCAGGCTCAGCTCCCGGAGCCAAACTCTGCCTAAAACCCCTCTTAATTTATTCAAACCCGAGCAATTTTCTTTTGTGCAACAGAACGAACCACCTGTGGGGCGCGACGTTAGTTCTAAATAAAAGAGTCCTTAGTCTGGGGGGTTTTCTTCCCCTCGCCATCCGATGCTTCAGGAAAACACCAATTAATCCTGTTCCTCCAGCCGAGGAGGGGGGTCGGGCGCTGCCCACCCGCCCGCTCGGTCCTGGGGAGCCCATCACGGATCTCCATCCCTCCCAAGCAGCCTCCTCGAAGGCTCCCACCTCCCTCCCTCCCGCTCCCGGCAAAACTTTTCCAAGAGCCTCATTAACCTTGGGCTTTCTCCAGCACCTTTCCCAAGTCAGTATAAATTATTCCCGCTGGGTTTCGCCTCGTTTGAGGAATTGGGGTGGGCGCAGAGGGCACTTACCGGGCAGGAGGCAGAGGGAGCAGGCGAGGAGCATCCCGCTGGGAAGGGCCATGGGAGCTGCCCCGCTGCCCGGCCCGGAGCATCCGCGGGGGCAGCCAGCCAGACTGGTAGCGCCTCTATCCCAGAGCCCTTTCCTTATCCCAGCCTTTCCCGGCTCCCTGACAGGAGGCGAGCATTGGGAGGGAGTGGGAGGGACGAGAGGACTTGGAGGAGGTGCAGCAGGAGCGGCCGGAGCGGGGACAGCCCTCGCCCGGCCCGGCACCCTTTAGGGAGCGGCTTCCCGGGGAGCTGTGCCAGCCGGGAATTCCAACCCCGCGGCAGCGTCCTCTCCCTGTGCCGCCGCACCGGGGTCTCCTGGGGACCCCTCGGCCCAGGGGGGGCTTGGGGATGGAAGGTCTTCAAGGGGTCACCGATGGTTGTGGGGTGTCACCTCTGCTGGGCGTCACCTTCGCTCAGGTGCCACCCCCGGCTGGGCACCATCCCCGCTCAGGTGCCACTCCTGGGGTGGAAAAGAGTGACACCAGTGCCCACGGCACCCAGGAGGTGGCTGCGATGCCACAGGGCACCACAAAGCTCTGGGGCAGCTGGGCAGAGCCTTTAGTTTGCCCTGCAGCCACCCTGGCACAGGCAGTGCTGGTGCCCAGGAGAGCCCGGCTGGGAAACCACGGTAAAGGGGCAGGAGAAAAACTGCCAAGGAGGGTTTTATCCCTGTCCTTGGGCACGGTGGGGGCTCCTGTTCCATGCAGGGCTTGGCTCAGTGTCCCTACAACAGCCACCCCTGGCACTGAGGTCCCTTTTGGCTGGGCTGAGCACCCCAAATATATGACACAGAAGTCCATCAGCACCCCAGGGTGGCACCTTCTCCCTCCATCCTCTCCCTCGCAGGGCTGGTGGCACCTTTTGGAGCTGATTCCCAAAGGCAACTCCAGCTGGAGCTCAGCTCTGGCCGTGGTTTTGTGGCCAGCTGGGGTGGCTCCAGGGGGAAGGGGGACCAGCCACATCCTCACTCCCACTTTTTCCAAGCAGGAAAGATGAATCCAGGCTTTGGTTTAGTGTCAGACACAGCAGATGTGACCCAGGAGGTCCTTCCCTGTCCAATCCATCCCAAGCATCTGTGAACAGGAGCATCTCCACAGTCAGCTCTGATGGAGCTGGGTGGGAAGAGCAAGGGAAGGTCCTTGGTGGAGCATTATCCCTTTTCCCACCCAGCTGAGAGCAAAGATATTTTGGGATGAGTCCAAACACCAATGTCTCTGTCTACCAAGTGTCTGTCAGACAGTTTGGGGGCTGCAGGAGGGAGATAAATCCTGCTCAAACACTCTTGGATGAAAGAGTGTCTGGGAGATCCAGGTTTTTTTTTTTTTTAATTCTTCCCTCTTCCCTCCCAAAAATATACATTTGAGGTCTGCAGGAGGGAGAGGACACATGGCTGGGACACAGATCAAAGCAGCAGGAGGATCCAAAGGGGTGTGGAGATGTGGATGCTCCTCAGCTTGTTTGTGCAGTGCTCCTTCCACCAGCAAAATGCTGCCTGACAGAGATTTCCCAGCTGGTTTTCCCCTATAAAACTCGGGAGCAAAAAACATTTCAGGGGGGGCAGCAACAACTCTAAGGGACGAGATGAATTTCTGGGTTGGTGAAAGTCAGTTTTTTAGGGACTAAAAAGCTCAGACAGGAAGCTCAGCTGTGATTTAAAGCAGAGTAAGCACAGAGGGAGGGATCCCTGAGAAGTGGATGCTCCCAGCAGAAGTCCCAGCCCTGCAGCTCCTGCTCCCAGCCCAGGGCATGTCAGGGGAAATCCCTTGCTGGGAACTAAACTCTCCCAGGCAGCTGGAAGGCAAGCTGGTTTTCCATGAAAAATAAATACATTTTCAATAGAATACGAAAAACCTCCGTAATCTCAAAATTTGCCTCTCGCCTCAGTTTTCCAGAGGGGGTATTTGGAAGCAGGTCGATGGAACCAGCTGGATCAAAGGGATCTGGGGGGTGAAACAGCACCAGAAAAAGGGTCCTGGGCCCGGTGTTGTGCTTCCCCTGAGGTCTCAAGCACAACATTTCCCAAGTTAAAACACTGCATGGAAAACCAAGCGGCAGCAGCTGCTCCTGCCTCCAACAGCCTGGCCTGGAAACCAGCGGAAAGTTGGATTTACTGGGATCTGCTGTCCCACTCCTGCCAAAGGATTGGCCTCGGGAGGTTTCTCTGCACCGACCACAGTTCCTGTGCAGCAAAGCAGAAGGAAAAACCCCGGGAGATGCTTTGGGGGTCACGAGTGATGCGAAGTAAAAAGGGTCTGAATGGTCACAGAGCCATTTGCAAATCCCTGGGGGAGGATTAATCCAAATTGGACCTGACTGGGATGAACTGAACCGAATTTCCACAGAACTGGCTTAAAATAAGAAGTCACTCAGTTGGCTGCATCTCTCCTCTGCTGAGTTATCAGAGCTCACCCTTGGACATCTCAACACGACCCAACCCTTGGCACGAGTGGGAAGTGCCAGGCAGGAGTTCAAAGGAGAAGAGCTGTGCTCTGATAGGGTTGATGCAACCCTTCCAAAATGTAAACAGCTGTGATGGATGGGGAAAGAAAAACCCAAGGAAACCAGAGGATTTCAAACCCTTGCAAAAAGTTGCCGTGGGGACGTCCCGTGACACGGGGCAGGGACTGCTCCGTGGGCTCCTCGCTGGCCAAAAAGCCAGGGAAGAGAGTTTTCATGGATCCATCATGTGATATTAATCCTGTAAAAAGAAAAAAAAAGAGCTGCCTTCCCGCTTCATTTTTTTGGATCCTGCTTGGATTTCAGGGCTGTTCCATCCAGCCCAGGGATCTCTTTCCAAAATCTCTCCACCCGTGGTGGTGTGGAGACAGAGAGACCCACATGTGCTGCCACGGGGTGAGCCCCAAACCCAGCTGAAGGAGGGGCAGTTTGGGGTGTTTTTAGGGGGTTTTATTCTGGTTGTATCCCCTCTCCCAGCTGCAGTGAAGGCAGCAGAAGGGGGGTGGTTTCCACATGAGCACCGTGAGGGACAGGGACCATTCGCTGCCTCACAGGACCAACACGTGCCAGGCACCTCCAGCAGAGACCAGCAGAGCTCCAAACAAGCAGCCAGACCCTTGGAAGTGCAGCAGGAACAGATTTGCTGGGAGCTCTCCCTGGGATCTGAGCTAGACCCACCAGGGCTGGTCTAGTGGAAGGTGTCCCTGCTCGTGGTGGGGTTGGAACGAGATGGTTTTAAGGTCCCTTCCAACCCAATCCATCTTGGGATTCCATGGATTTCTTTATGCTGGGTTTTGCTGGCTCAGAGCCAGGATTCTGGGCTTGGCAGGTGCCTGCAGGATCCATCCCCACCAGTGTGTCCCACCAAAACCAACCCAAGGACAGCAGCACCAAACCCTCGGGGCCCTCCACCAGCCAGGAATAAATCAGTGGAGAAAGTGAGATACAAACCAGTTTTCTCCTGCAAAGAGAGCAAAGCAGCAGCTTTTGGAGGGGAACAGCAGCTCTCAGCTTCCAACCCTGACAGATTCTGGCTCCCCAGGAAAGTTTCTGCTCGTGGCTCAGATGTCTGATGTTTGTGATTAAAAACCCCTCTTATTTTCTCTGCAAACCTGAGAGTTTCCAAGGAAAGTGTCAGTGCAAACTAAGGCTTGTGCACCTTGGAGATGATCCATGCTCTGTATCCAACCCCACTGGGCTTAATCCCAGCATGACAAAACCCAGGAGCTGCACCTGAGCCCTGGGAAAGGTTTTTACCTTCCCAACCACCAGCATTTCCTGCAAATTCCATCACAAGTGGTCAAAAGCAAGGAGAGAAGAGGCAGGGATGCTTTCCACAAAGGGCAGCGAGTTCAGCTGGCTGCAGAAATAATCATGGAATTAACAGCCATTCCCAAAGGGAAGATCTCGTGTCTTCCAAATTAACATCCTTGGATGGACTTCTTATGAAATCTGGATGAGGAGAAAAGCTGCACTGACCACGGCCTTGCAGCTGGTGTGGGGGTGACCCTGTGCTCCAGGGATGGACCAGGAACGAGCCTTTGTCCACTGCTGAGGTGGAAAAGCCTGGGAATAGCTGTAAATTAGTCATAGAATCCCAGAATTGTTTGGGTTGGGAGGGATTTTAAAGATCTGGTTCCAAACCCCCCCCCCAGGAGCAGGGATGACACCCACTAGAACTTCCATCCCTGCATCCAAATCCCAGCCTGAAGCCTCCAAGCCTCACATGAGCTCCCTGCCCTCCATCCCGAGGTCAGCCCAGCACTTCCCTGTAGGTTTTCCCACGTCTGCTCAGTTTTTCCAACCTCCAGCAGATGCCTCCTCGAGCCTGACCTTCAGAGAGGGTGTCATGCGTTGGATGCTTCTGCCTCTGGAGTTTTGGAAGAATTAAGTTAGAAACAAGGAATGTAAACAGAGGCCAGGAATGAAAACAAAATCCTGAATTCCCCGAGACAAACGGAGGAAGAGCTGATGGTGATGTGGGAGCTGCTCCCGGCTCTGGAGGGGCTGGGGTGCTCCCAGGGGGCTTCTCTCACCTTTTAGGGAAGGAGGGGATGCAGGTTGGGTGCTCAGGAGCACCAAACACCGCTCCAAACCCGGGTCTGGAGGAGGATTTGTCCCCCCTGGTGACAGGGAGCAGCTCCAAGCTGTTGCCTGGAGCACGTGGCCCATCCTCACTCCTGGCCATGCCGGCTCTGCTGAGCTCAGAGCTCTGGAGACTCGGTTGTCCAAAACAAAAGCTGCTGGAAAAACAGCCAAGCAGGCTCTGCAGAGCCCCAGCTCTGCCCCTGGCCAGGCCACAGCCTGTCTGCCCCAGCACGAGCCTGCAGTGACCCAGAGTGTCCCACCTCGGGATGCTCCAGGGTTATTCCTGTGCCCCGGGATTCTCCCAGCGCTTGGGACCAGAGCAAAGTGCCAGCTGGGATCGCTCTAGGTCTGGGGAAGCAGCAGGAGAACAGGAAAGGGAGATAAAAAAGAAATCACAGAATCCCACATTGGTTTGGGCTGGGAGAGACCTTAAAGATCATCTAATTCCATTCCAGGGACACCTTCCACTCCATGGAGGGGCCTGAATCAGCACCCACAGGGACCAGGAAAATCCCAAATTATGTCCAAGGGTGATGTCCAACATCTGCCTCCCTGCTCTGAGCATCCTCCACCCGCCCTTGCCATCCCAGGCAGGCACAGGGACACTCCCATCCACCCCCTTCTCCAGGGAAACCAAGGCTGGCACAGCCACAACCAACACTCAGCTCCAGACATGACAGCAGGGGATAAAACCTCCACCAACCCCAGGGAAACTCCTCTAGGGAAGAGGAGCTCCAGAGATCCACTGGCTTTGCTTTTTGGTCTTTTTTTTTTTTCCCCCTCAAAAAAAGAAGGAAGTAATTTAACCTCTGGAAAGTGGAGACTTGGCACCTCTGCTGTGTTTGGAAGAACTTTGGCCCTAGGCTCCCAGCACTCAATTAGCAGAAGCTGCATTTATTTATTAACCAAGCCAAAGTGCTTCTCTGCTCCCCTTCCCTGCCACCAACCTCGTGAGGGGCCGGCTCTGAGGGGGCTCAGGGCTGAGCTTGGTGGCAGAACCCCCCCAAGTTATATTATTTTACAAAAACACACCCAAACCCCACCAGCTGAGATGTTCCCTGTGGGATGTTTCTGGCTGTGTTGGCACAGCCAAGACCCTTCGCCCCCAAGCAGGGGATTTTACCCCCCAAAAGCAGCTTGGGGGAGCACATTCCAACCCCTCCTCGAGGATCTCCAGAGCCACAGGACCCCAGGGAAAGGCAGGGAATGGCAGAGGAGGAGCAGGAGCTGCAGGGATGGGGTGTCCCCCCCTATTTAAGGCCTCTCCTCTCTTTTCCCCCAGTCCAAAGCTCCCCAGGTGTCCTACAACATCCCCACAATCCACTCCTGCTCCTGATTCCCTATTTACAGCCCTCTCACTGTGGAAGTGTTTCCAACCTGGGAATTTCTTTGTTTACTTAGCCAGCATTAATTTTTCTGTCTATTTTTTCAGTCTCCCCCTCTTTATTTCTTAGTATGAATGAACAACCCCCCACCCTGCCTGGATAATGAGTTATTAGGAAGAATCCTTTGGGATCCTCAGCTTCTGCTGGATAACTGTGGGCAGGATTCCTGGTCTGACCTGTGGCATTCCCTGTCTAGACCAGTTCCCAGGTACCACAGTCTGGATCTTGGGATCCAGAAAAAAAAAATAAATCACGTGCTTGGGGTTTTTCCCTCTAAAAGAAGAGCTGGCTGGATCCCTGCGAATAATCCCTGGGAAAGTCCCTGCATCACTTAACCCCCTCTCAAACCAAGACAGTGGAAGTAAATTATTCCCCAATAAACCCAGAATCTTTTCCCTGGGCAACTGTAGGGAAAAAAAAAACCCAAAAACATTTAATGCAACTTTTCTGAGCTATTGTGAATATTGCTTAATGTCCAGCTCATCCCAGGTCTCTGCTCCCTCCTGGAGCAGTTCCTCCTGCCTGGAGGCAATCCCTGTGCAATTGGAATTCTAATTTGGGATGGAGGAGTGGGATCTTTGCACTTTGTTCTGCTGAGGTGACACAGGAGAGCCAAGCTCTGAACACAGGTGGTAAAACCATTTCACCCTGGGTTTGTCAGAGAAGGTGCCAAACTGGCCCCGGGCAGTTGGCAGCCCCCAAAAATCCCGGGATCAGAGGAGAGCTGGATTAATTCACTGCTCAACCTCCTGCAGGGGAAAATATGCAATGGGGAAAGTGACTCTGGGCATAAAACCTGAAAGAAAAGAAAAAAAAAGAAGATTTTGAGCCTTGCTCTTCCTGCTGGTGTGTGAAAAGGGGGGCAGAGCTGGGAGGGATTGATGGATCCATCCCCAAGGACCTTCTGCTTGGACACACCATGGGTCTAATCCCCAGGAATCACAGAAGGGATAGCACTGGCACCACCCTGTGCTTCCAAGGAATTAGAGAAGGGATAGCACTGGCACCACCCTGTGCTTCCAAGGACCTGCCAGGGTGGGAATTGTGTTGATGGAGGGGGAAATAATAAAAAAAAAATCCAGCTGATGGTGCCCTGGACTTTTTGGAGATGAGGAGGAATTTCTCCCTGGAAAGGGTGGTCAGGCCTTGGCAGGGGCTGCCCAGGGAGGTTTGGAATCCTCACTCCTGGAGGTGTCCCAGGAAGGACTGGAGGTGGCACTCAGTGACAAGGTGGGCATCAGGCACAGGGGGGATCCATGGGCTGGGAGGGCTTTTCCACTCTCAGTGATCCTGGGATTTTTACACCAAAGGGGTTCAAAACCTTCAGGAAAAGGGGATACAAATTCAACCTGAAACTCTTCTTGATGCCAAAGATCACCATGACAAGTCCCAGCAGCTCCTCCTCCCTGCTCCCCTCCAGCTCCCATCCCTCCCTCCAGACCAGCAGCATCCAAAGGATGAGCCCAGTGCCGGCATCTCCTTATTGGGAATTTTGCTCCTCTGGATGCAAGTTAGGAATTGAGTATTTTTGGTCGTTTCACTGCAGAAAATAAGCACATTCCCCACTCCAAAACACACTTGGGTCACTATAACATCCTTTTCATTGCCACAGAACCCTTCTCCAAGCAGCTCAAATGCCTTTCCAACCCCGAAATCCAGCGGGCAGCAATTCCTGATCCCCGGCTCTGCTCCCACCTGGCTCCAGGAACACTCAGTGCTGGCACTTTCTAGCAGGCCCTCTCTAAAAAAAGGAAGGATGAGCCATTTTTAGGCTCTGGAGATGGATTTAACACATTCCAGGTGTTTGGAGAGGGCTCTGCTCTGCTGCCCATGCTCTGGTAAGGCCATTCCTGGCCGGGTGATCCCATGGAGGGGGAGTGTCCCTGTGCCCAGCCCATGCCAGTGCCAGGGGCATTCCCGTGCCAGGCTGGCAGTCCAGGGAATTCCCTCTGCCTTGGCAGAGTGATGGCTGATCCCTGTGACCCTGGGATTCCTGGAATCCTAGAATTGGATGGGAAGGGACCTTAAAGCTCATCCCATTCCAGCCCCAAACCTCCCACTAGCCCAGGTTGCTCCAAGCCCTGTCCAGCCTGGCCTTGGACACTTCCAGGGATCCAGGGGCAGCCACAGCTTCTCTGGGAATTCAATTCCAGTGCCTCACCACCCTCACAACCAGGAATTCCTTCCCAATATGCCATCTAACCCTGCCCTGCTAGAGCTTAAAGCCATTTCCACTCCTCCTGTCCCTCCCTGTCCTTGCCAAAACCCTGGAGGTTTGAGCTCAGTGCACACTTGTGTTGCCAATGAAGATGTTTAACAGGGTTAAAAATATAATTAAAAATATA
>NW_021939189.1:1307344-1320517 GCF_001715985.3 Manacus vitellinus | reverse complement strand
CAGCCCAGAGAAGGTGCTTTCTTTGTTAACGAGACCCGAGCTGGGTGCCAGCACATTCTCACATTATTGCTTCTTTTCTGGGAAAAAAGGGTCGAAAACATCCCAAAAATAAAGCCAGTTCTTCACAGAGAACCTGCTCCTGCTGCTCCCTGTCCCTTGGCTGCCTGTGCTGGCAGCTGTGCCAGGAGCAGCCCCGTCTGCAGGGCAGGAAATGCCAGCCCGAGGCATCCAACGGCAGGAGCCCCAGGAAATGGAAAATAGGGAAGTGTGAAGGGATTTAATGCTGCAGCCCCGGCCTGGCTCCCACCACCCAGACAAATTCCTGCTGGATGCTGATCCACAGAGAAATACTGCAGGCTGAGGAATTTATTATCCCAAGGAGCAGGTGGTTTATTTTCCTCCCTCCTTTCCATGAACCAGCCCTGGGGTGTCCCAGGGACAAGATTCCTTTGAAACCACAGGAGCATCAGAGCTCCCTCCTGCTTCCAGCTGGGAATTCACTGAGGGTTTGACTCCATCAGCTACTTAAATTCACATAAAAGCACTGCTAAGCCTTTTCCTTGGATTTTGGCTGCTCCCATGGCTTTTGCCACGGAATGGGATGGAGGAAGTGTCACCCCTTGGCTATGGAAGCTGCAGGGAAGGAATCCCCCAGTTATGGGGTCTGTACTTACCCTCCTTTCTTCTGCCTAATTCAAACTTCCAAACTAGTTTTCCCTGGCTTTTCCCACCTCTTCCCACATGTTATTTTAGCTTTATCCTGCTTTTCCAAGCTGTGGCCAGGGGGGGCTGCAAAGCCTGGTGGTCCTGTATCCTCTCCTGTTTTGGGATCACCATTCCCAGTGATGCTCCCAGTGCCAGGCAGGAGCAGGATGAGGAAGGGGCTATTCCAGCAGGCAGGGATGAGGGACTGTCCCAGGAATTCCAGCTCATGGGAAGGATGCAGCATCAGCAAGAAACCTGCCCTGGCTTGTAACAGGATAAAGATGTTTCCCTGCCCCAGCCAGCCCAGGGCCTGGGATGGATTAGGAACAGAGCAGGGATAAATTAATCCCAGGGCTGCCCACCTCCCTAGAATCAAACTAAACCCCAGCACCAAGAGGAAACAGCCTCGAGTTGCAACAGGGGAGGTTTAGATTGGATATCAGGAAAAGTTTCCACATGGAAAGGGCCGTCCAGCATCGGAAGAGGCTGCTCAGGGCAGCGGTGGAGTCACCATTCCTGGAGGGATTTAGAAGTGGATGTGGCATTTGGGAGTGTGATTTAGGGGTGGGCACGGGCATCCCTAGTGCTTCTCACCACGGGTAAAACCCATCCCAGAGGGATTTGTGGATCAGAAGGGAATCAGAGGGATGCAAACAGGATTCCTACTTTGCTTTCCTCGTTCGGAAAATCTCCACATTCCTGAGAGTCCCGTGATAAACGAGCCCCTTCCCAACCCAAATCCATCTGCCAGGAAGCACTTTGCACATCTTCCAGTGGACAATCCAGTGGGTGTTCCTGTGCCATCTGCATCCCACATTTGTGCTGGAGTCAAGTGTGATGGATAAAAACACCTTTTCCAGCATCAGGATGGGAGAATACCCGTAGTGGAGCCCAGAGGAGCATCCCAGGTTGGGGCCTCATCTGAACAACAGCTTGAGGTTCTGATCAGCAAATCCCGTTTGCCAGAGCTCCCAAATCCCAAGGAATCAGTGCCCCACATCCTCATCTGTCCTTTCTCCCATCCCAGCTTTCCCTCCCTTCTCGGTGCAACCCTGTGGTTTTTTTTTTTCTTTTTTACAGCTCTCGACATCTTTTGGTAATTCGAGATTTTAAAAAGCTTGAAAACATCCTATAAACCTGCAGCTTTAATTATTTCCATGCCCTTTGCTTTCCAGACAGCTTTTTTTCCAGCGGGATGGGCCAGGAGGGACCCTCAGCTCAAAGTGAGAAGTCACAAGAATCCCCTTTGCTTCCCTTTAATTGAGCTGGTGCCGAATAAAGACAACTTTCCCCACCCACAATCCACATTAAACCAGACTTTCCCCTTCCTCCTGCTCCTCCACAGCTGCTCCATCCCACCCTGGAGCAGGAACCATCCCACTCCTGGCTCCAGGAGGTTACATTTAGTAATTTAGGAGGGGAAAAAAATCATAAATAAATAAATACAGTTTTGCAAACTGTAACTAGAAAAATACGTCACTTTGCAGCCGTTTTCCTCCAGGCCAGACTGCTGGGAAAACACATGTTTTTCCCCTGCTGGAAGTGGTGCAGGTGCTCAGGGAAAGGGAAGCCAGACCCAAATCTCCCTGTTTATTGTCAGAGAAGGGGAAAAAAACTCCTCAAATGACGTCATGAAACCTCTGGACACTTCACCCCCTGCTCCAGGGACTTCCCAGGTCCTTTAAAAGGTACTTTTTTTCCTCAACGTCATTGGGAACGTCACACAAATGCTGGTTGGAGGCTGCAGGGAATCAGGGAGCAGGCTAAGCCTGGCTTTATAAATCCCTGCTTGTGTGGGATACCAACCAAAGAGAGAAGGTCCAAGCTAAGCCTGGCTTTATAAATCCCTGCCTAGATGGGACACCCACCCAAGGGAGAAGGTCCAAGCTAAGCCTGGCTTTAGAAATCCCTGCTTGTGTGGGATACCAACCAAAGAGAGAAGGTCCAAGGTAAATTTGGATTTATAAATCCCTGCTTAGAAGAAACACCCTCAGCCCCAAGGGGGAGGTCCAAGCTAAGCCTGGCTTTATAAAGCCCTGCCTGGATGGGACACCCACCCCAGGGAGAAGGTCCCTGTGGGTCATTTCTGCAGCAGAAACACCAGAGCTGCTTCCTGGGCCAAAGGCTGAGAAGCCTTCCCCCCAAATCCCAATCCCACCCCCCCAACAGAGGGATCAAAGCACCATCCAGCCCTTGCTTGGATGTTTTATCCCCCAGCTCCCTCCATGGACCCCCTGGATCCCTCCAGCCCCAAGCCCTGCTAGACCCATCACCACAGGCTGCAAAAATCGCTATTTCAACTTCTTTTCCACTCTCCTATCATGTAAAAAAACCCTCCTGGCCAAGCCTGTGTGACTCTGGAGCCCGATGGATTGTGAAGGGATTTATGGAAGCAAACCTATTCCTCTCCTTTGGTGTTTCTGTGCTATCTATTCCCACCTGAAAACCATTCAGGGGGGCTCTAAATCATCCCCCTGCTGGAAAAAATAAAAAAATAACCAAACCAGCACTGCTGGAGTTGTTTCTCCTCTTGGGCCCTTGGCAGCCAGTCCCAGCCCCCGTTTCAGCTGCAGGGATTTATGGCAGGGGAATATTTTATGGCGTTTTTTCACTTCACACCCTTTTCCACAGCCCCTTTTCATCACCTTTCCCGGTGCTAAGTGGGTCTGGAGAGACTGGGAAGGGCTTTGATGCAGCCCCTGGTTTGGCAGCCAGACCTCCCCAAAATGGGGAGACAAAGAAAAGCTGGGACACCTCAAAAAAAAAAAAAAAAAAAAAAGAAAATTGCAGATATTTCTGGCATTTTGGGGCTGCTCTGGAACCCAAGGGAGTGGATTTTCTCCTCCTCCAGGTGTTTTATTTCCCTCTTTGCTAGGGGCTGGGTGAAGGGAGCAGCAGTTGGGTTTTTTCCAACCCCTCCTGCAAAGGATGGCCCAGGATTAGGATTAAATCCCTGTTTTTATTCCCCAAAACTCCCCATACAGGGCAGGCAGGCCGTGCCCCAGAGCCCCTGAACATCCACTGCACTGCTGGGAAGCTGTTCAGGATTTAGGATTCACATTCCAATCCAGGACCCCCTAACACAGCCCCCACTGCAGCCACACAGACAACACCCAGTTATCAGCCCAGCTGCCCCCCTAAAGCACCTGGGGAGGCCCCCAGCCCCCAAATTCCCATGTTTTGCCCCTTCAGCTCCCTCTTTTCTCCATGTGTGCACATCCTCAGACAGATAAAACCAACGTTGCTGCTGCTTTACCCAAGGGTTGTTTTTTTTCCCCACAGGAAAATATGTAATACATAAAAAATGAGTGTTCTGGCCCCCCTGCCTGCTCCTCCCTGGGGGACTCACTGGAAAGGAAATCCTGGGAATTCCCCCTGTGCCAACCCAGGGACACCTTCCACCAGCCCAGGTTGCTCCAAGTTCATCCAACTTGGCCTTGGACACTTCCAGGGATGGGGAATCCACAACCCCTCTGGGCAGCCTGTGCCAGGGCCTGCCCACCCCCACAGGGAAGGATTTTTTTCCTAAGTTTTCATCTAAATCTCACACCTTCCAGTTCCCAACCATTCCTCCTTGTCCTACCACCATCCACTGTTTTATCCCTGTTTTATCACCCCCTTTTAAGGGCTGGAAGGGACCTGACTCTTCAAAGCCAAAGCTCATTTACACACCAAGAATTGAGTGATCTTTTTCCATGGAATTCACTCCCTGTCCCAGCCCTTGGGCCCCCCCTCCCAGAAAAAGCCCAGGAGAGCAGGACTCACCCTTTGTTTGAGGGACAAACCTCCCAGGAGGGCACACAGGGGTTCTCCAGGCACAGGGAGAGTCCTCCAGCAGAACCTCCTTCCCACGGAGACACAGAGCCAACCGGGATGGAACTTCTCTGGGGTGGAAAAATGGGCAGAACAACTTGGGGGGGTCTCTCCAGGACAGATTCCAACTCCAGGAGAGCTGTAAGACACCCCAACTCCTTACAGCACCAACCCTTTTAAGCAAAGGATTCTAATCAGCAGTTGGAGCCTGATTCTAATTAGCAGTTGGAGCCTAACGAGTTCATTTACCTTTGCACTCACAGCTGACCCCACCCCAAAAATGGAGCCCCAGGGATGGTCCCTGAGCCCCCCTGGGGCAGGGACAGAGGGATGGAAGGGCCCTGCCTGGGGCATCCCTGGGACAGGGCAGGATTTGGGGCTCCAGACGAAACCTGGATCAGCCCCAGGTGGACACCACAACTCGTGACATTCCAACAAAACCTCCCTGTCTGGGCTGTCCCATGGGCTTTGTCCCTGTGGTGGGAGGTGATGGAAATGGGCAGGGAAGGAGAATCAGGGACAAAAGCAGAGCAAAGTGGCAGCAAGAGGCATTTTTCCAGCAGTGTTTGGCCTCACAAGCCTGCTGTGCTCCCAGCCTGAGCCACCCCCTGGAAGCAGGTCCATCCCCAGCTCCAGACCCATGTTTCCAACAGGATATTTGCCAGAAAATCAACCCAGATCTGCACAAAACACGTGCAATGTGAGTGGGTGGGTGGGCTGGGAGAGCTTCTGGCCCCGTGGGAGGGTCAAAGAGCCTCTCAAAAATCTGCCAGGAGAGGTGGGAGCTCATGGACCTTCTCCAGGTGTTGTCCTGGAAGGGTCCCTGTCCCTCATTCCCTGGCTGGGCCGTGGAGCTGCAGAAAGGAGGACCAAAATCTGTCCCTCCTGGACGGGAACAGCCCGTGTTTGGAAAACCAACAGGGCTGTTGGCAGCTGTGCTCAGAAATGGTTATTTTGGGGGTGTGAAGTGTTGTCTGGCTAACAAACCCAGAGCACTGCACAGCCTGGAGGGCTTGGAATGGGGCTTCCATGTTCCTTGGGGCTGGTGGGGCTGGGGACAGTGTGGGGGCACCCTGGGGGGGGACAGTGAGCCCACCCTGGGGCCCCTGGGCAGCCCCCCAGTCCTGCAGGTCTCTGTGTGATGCCAGAAAATGCTGGGGTGGAGCTTGGGATCAGCCCCCAAAATACTGGGATGAGCTCTGGGATCAGCCCCCAAAATGCTGGGATGAGCTCTGGGATCAGCCTCCCAAAATTATGGGTGGATCATGGGATCAGCCCCCAGAAAATGCTGCAGTGAGCTCTGGGATCAGCCCCCAAAGTGCTGGGATGGATCCTCAGGGTCAGCAGGAGAGACTGAGGGGCCCTGGTCACTCTGCCCACCCCAGGGGTGCCCCTGAGCCCGGGGGGAGGTTTTGGGGCTGCTCGTGCCGGGAGGGGAAAAAGAGCAAATGGGCCAAAAGTGTCAGGTTTGCCTTTAAAATGCATGTGGGAGACAACTGCCAAACACATCCATCTGACAACAGATCCAGCCATGGAAAACCCTTCTTAAATTCCCTGGGCTGGCTTCCCAGCACCCAGGACTCCTGCCAGGATGCTCTGCTTCCAACAGAGCCCCGTTTCCATGCCCCAGTCCGGCCACTTTCCGACCTGCCACAGGATCCTCCAGCTTTCCATATTCAGTTTGTGCTTTCCCCAGCAGATGGGACGTGGTGCAGCCTTAAATCTGGGCTCCATTTCAATAGAAAGCCATATCCACACCTGTCTGGGCAGTGGTGGCTCAGCCAGGAAGCCCCAGGCTGGGTAGGGATGGAAAATGATCCAGAGGCTCAACTGGGATCCCTGCCAGGAGACTCCACACTGCACCACCCCATCCCTTCTGCTGCTCTTCCCTGTGACCATCCAGCACCTCTCTCCAAAGGGGACAGTATTTAAGGCTCTGGGAACCTCCTGAGAGGCATCTACAGCTTGTAGGGTCCACAGTACCCAAATACTGCCAGGTTGGGAACATCCCCCATAAACCTGCACCTTGGCACGTGGTTTTAACCCAATAAATTGTCCCAGTTTGTCCCTCTGGTCCCTTGTGCTTTATCCATTGGCACTGGAAGCAGAGAGGAATTTTGCAGGAGGATGCAGGGGTTACCATAACACTCAGCCCGTGGTGGGAGCCCCACTCACCCTGGGGATGGAGGATGAGGGGGGACACGTTGGCTTTGGGGGACGGGGACAGAGCAGAGCCACCCACACATGGAGGCTGCTCACCTCAGTCCAGCTGCATTCCAAAGGATTGCTATAATTCACCTTGGATTCTCCCACTTATCACTCATTTAAACCTCCCCTACCTGGGTTTAGGGTCAGAGCTGCCCTGGGATCCCACAGGTTCCTCTTCTCCCAGCAGAGCCACCCCAGGTTTCTCTTCCCACACCATCTGATGCTCCTCCCTCTGCTTTCCCACCGAAAAAATCTGAATGGGCAGAAAATGAGGAAGCTGGAATAGACACAATACAAATATTTGTGTTTATACACAGATCATAGAAATCAAGGGACGCTTTGGGCTGGAAGGGATCTTAAAGCTCCTCTTATCCCACCCCCCCTCCATGGGCAGGGGCACCTCCCACTAGCCCAGGTTGCCCCAAGCCTCGCCCAACCTGGCCTGGAACACTTAAACCCACAATATTTATCTCTTTATCTCCCCAAAACACACCAGCTCCAAAATCTGAACATCTCTTCACGCTGACTCCCTTGCCTTGCTCCAGCCTGTGACGTGGTGGCTGTTCCCTCTCCCTCCTCCTTTCCCAAGCAATTCCCATCCATCCCATCCTATCAAATTAGCAGCTCTGGCAAGGGCTGGCTCCAAACAGGAGCTGTGTAAACAACAAGCCACAAGAAGGGGCTGGATTGGAGTGGCTGGTGCTGAGAGGCTCCCTCTTGCTTGGTTTTTCTCGGGAATAGCTTTTCCCACCCGTGGGAGGAGGGCTCTGCTCCCGGCTGGCTCGTGGAGCTGCTGGCACCCTCTGTGGGGAGGTGAGGGAGGAAGGCTCTCCCTGCTCCTTGCTGGAGAAAACAGCAGCTTCCTGCTGGAGGGAGGGGATGATGGATGCCAGGAGAGAAATTTGGGTCCCAGTGAGTGTGGAGGAGCCCCAGGCTGGCACTGAGCCAGCCTAACCAAGCTGGGCTTGTCCCCCAAACCCACACTCCCCCCTCAGCAGGGGTCACTGCTGCCAGTCCTGCTGGTCACCTGGGCCTTGGGCACCGCTGGGAGGTGGGAATCTCAGCTCCCACCCTCCGTGTCCCGTGCCCTTGGAAGTGATTTTCCACCGGCAGGAGCTGCCGTGGCTCCGGTTCCCTCCACACGTTGGATCTCGTTGCATTTTCGTTTGTGCACCGCATTCAGTTCATACTTGGAGTGAGTAGAAGTGGCTCCAAGTCCCCTCCTATTTCCCTGAGCAGAACGGGACCTGGTCCAGGGCTAATGGGAACCAGATGATGGCAGAGGGACGAGCAGGAGAGGCAGGGAGAGGGAGAGGGAGACGTTTCTTGCTGACACTGTTCTGAAGTGGAAACATCTTGCTCTCCAGTCGCAGGGTTTGGGTTGTCAGTGAGGTCCAGAGCCAGGTCCTACCACGTATTGTTGTTCCAGATGAACCTTCATCAAAGGGGATGAAAGTCTGTCCCTGGACTTCCCTATAAATTATCTGCCATGAAATCCAAACATGAACCTCTGTATAATTCACAGCTGGAGTTACTCTGGGATAATCCAGGACTCTCTGCTGTGCCCAGGCCGGGAGGAGGATCCACACTGGATTTATGGCTCTGGAATTTTGGCCAGAGCAAACCCCATGCTCGGCTCTGGCCACCCCACTGCAGCAGGGCAGGGACAGGAGTGTCCAAGGGGGGACCAGCCTGGATGGGCCCAGGGAGCAGCTCAGGGGATCTGTCCTTGGGAATCAAGTTCTGCCGAGGGAGGAGCACAGATCCCTAATTTCAGAGGGAAGGGTGGCACTGAGGGAGAGCAGGGCCTGGAGGACACGAGGAGCTGTTCCTCCTGCCTCTGGGGGCAGCCTCAGGAGCACCACCTGGCATGGCAGCACTGGGGCCACCCTGTCCACACTGGCAGAATTGGGGCCACCAAATCCAATGGCAGCACTGGGGCCACCAAATCCAATGGAATCACTAGGACCACCATGTCCAACGGCTAACCACATCTGAAGGAAACATTGGGATAACCACATCCAGTGGCATCACTGGGATCACCACACCTGAAGGCAGCAGTGGGACCATCCCCCCTGGCAGCACTGGGACCACCTCAGCTGGTGGCACTGTGGCCATGGCCGGTCCCTGCAGC
The DNA here is from genome assembly GCF_001715985.3 of Manacus vitellinus. Lineage (NCBI taxonomy): Eukaryota > Metazoa > Chordata > Aves > Passeriformes > Pipridae > Manacus > Manacus vitellinus. Next base: position 1,311,657 of record NW_021939189.1, on the reverse strand, counting down.
CCTGTGGTGCTGACACAGCCCAGCCAGCCCCAGGCACGGAGCATTCCCACCTCCCAGCTGTCCAGACAGACCCCTGGAGCAAGAGATTTGGGGCCTGAGCTGCATCCCCAGAGCAAACCATCATGGCCTTGGAGCAAGTGCCTTGGCCAGCACTGCTGATGAACCATCCCAGCCCAGGGTTCTCTGGGCCTCAGCAGGGCCTCGTTGTTGCTCTCCACAATATTGTTCTCCAGGAGCCCAGCCAGGGGCAGTAAAATGTGTCTTCCCAAGAGTTGCATCAAGTGAAGGGTTAAACTGGTGTAACCAGCTCAGCCTCGGAGCTCAGGGAGCCAAGTGGTGAGTAAGGGGGTGATGAAGCCTCTGCAGCTCAGATTTGGGATGGGTTGGGCCATATGAAGTCTCTCCAGCTTGGGTTCGGGATGGGTTGGGCAATCTCTCTCCCAGGAGCATTCCTTGTGCTGGAGCCGTGTGTCTGCAGCTCCCCGTGTCCCAAATCTCCTGGACACGGACCCCACGAGCTCTGCTCTTCCCACAGCCCCTGCCAGCCCGGCAGGATCCAGCATTCCCCATGACTTGCTTTAATTCCTCGGGTCCACCCAGGCAGCAGCTCCTTCCTCCCGCTCGGCAGCGCCAGGAAATGGGACACGGACAACAGAGGGGTGGGATGAGGGATGTGGGAAACACAGCCCTTGTCCACGCGTGGGTGCTGCGAGGTGGGAGGTGAGGGGGCACAGGGGACCCCCCCCAGCCCGGGTTTGGAAGGGTTTTGGTTCTTAAACCCGGTGAGGGTCCCAGGTGAGGGGGCACAGGGGACCCCCCCCAGCCCGGGTTTGGAAGGGTTTTGGTTCTTAAACCCGGCTCAGATTCCTGCGCATCCTCCCGCCCGTGTTCCGCAGGAGTTGGGCTCATCCCAAGGGATCCACGCTGCCACGTGTGTCCCCACTGTCCTCCCTCCTGTCCCCGCGCCATCCCCTGCAGCCGGCGGGAGCTCGCGGGCTTGCGAGCTTCCCATTCCCAGGGATTTACGCGCAGTTTTATCCCGGCAGAGCCAGGAGAGGGAGCCCAAGCCACCCCCAGCGCGCTCCTGGCGCCCGCCGAGCCCCACGCCCACCATGGATGCTCCGCTCCACGAGGCGCAATCCCACCGGGATCCGCTCTCACCGTCCCCCGGGACACTTCTTCCAGCGGGAAATCCCGGCTCCCTCCAGCCAGGGCCCTGCTCCGCAGCTCCGTGAAGGGAATGGGGCCGCACGGATCCAGTCCCTCTGGAGTATTCCCGGCAGCCATCCCATAGGCATCCTCCTGGGCCTTGGGAGACATATTCCAGAGAGCTTGGGGACCACTCCATCCTCTCCATGGATGCAGGCTGCAGGAATGCTGCTGATGGAGCTGACAGAGGTGCAGGAATAGCTGATGTTGATGGAGAAGCAGGAATATCTGTTGTTGATGGAGAAGCAGGAATATCTGGTGTTGATGGAGAAGCAGGAATATCTGATGTTGATGGAGAAGCAGGAATATCTGATGTTGATGGAGAAGCAGGAATATCTGATGTTGATGGAGAAGCAGGAATATCTGATGTTGATGAAGAAGTAGGAATATCTGGTGTTGATGGGGGTGCAGGATCTCTGGTGCTGGTGGGTTTGCAGGGATCTCTGGTGCTGATGGAGAGGCAGCTCCAGCTGGAAGAGGCCAGGACACAGGACATGGATCCTGCACTGTGCCAGCAGATTTTTACTCCTTTCACCCTTTGCAGGTGCTGAACATCTCCCTTTTCCAGGAGCATCTCCCTTTCCTGGGAGCTGCAGGAGGATCATGGGAGCACAACCCCAGTAAAGCCCCATCCGAGCCCCCCTGGAGGGCAAGTCCAGTCTGGGGTCCCAATAAACCTTCAGAGCCAAACCCCAGTCACCAAAACCCCAAGATCTGTCACTGCCTTAATTTGGATCCAAATTATAATCAGCTGCTCTCCAGTCTGCCCCAAACTGGGTGATTTGGAGTTGCTGTGCTGTACTGGGGGAACAAGGTGAGCTGTTATCCTGGCCATGGCACAGGAATTCCCTCAGGGCAGGGAATTGCCCCATGCTTGGCAGGGCCACTGCTGCAGCTTCCCCACCATTCCGAAATCCCACCAGATTCCCCCAGGATCCCACCTCTGCCTGGCAAGGGCTCGGCTGAGGGGCTGCACTGGCTCCCACCACTTTCCCTGCTCCCCAGAGGGGATCCCAGCCTCTTTCCCAACATTTCTGATCTCCCCTCAGCAGCATTTGGGGTTTGGGGGGTGCTGGGATTTACCACAACAGGGAAAATCCAGATCCCTCCATCCTCAGGATCAGACCCCAGGAGCCTCCCAGCCTTTCCCTTCCCGCCCTACCTCCTCCAGCTGTCCCAGTTCACAGCTCCAAGCGAGTTGTTTCCACCAGTTAATTGGTGCTAATTAATTCCAGCAGCTCCAGACAGTGCAGGAGGCTCAGTGGGATCCAGGCACTGCCTCTTCCACCCCACGAGCGACGGCAGCCGGGACACGGCGGCTCCTCCAAGGCTTTGGAACAACCTGGCTTCTGCTCCTCTGGCTCAGCTGGGCCTCAGTGTCCCCTGTCTCAGTCACCTCCTGAGCTCTGTTTCATTTTAAGCACCATCTCTGCCCACACTGATCCTTCTGCTCCAGCCACCAGCTCCCGGGAAATGGGGTTTCGTTGGGAAAAGGTCATTGCTGGGTGGTTTGGGATTTAGAGGTGGCTTCTCTGGCTGGCTGATGTCATTAGCCCTCCATTAATTGCATTAACCTTTCTCACAGTCAGTCTCCAGCCCAGCTCACATGGTTTAGCTTTAAAAATAGTTGATTTTTAGGAGAATATCAGGGAGCAAAGGGTTTTTTACAGCTCTCGGCGTTCACTCGTTGTCAGACCCACTGTGGTTTTACAGGGAGGCTCAGCACTGGAATAAAACTAATCTTTCATCATCAGATTCTTGGCTGAATAATCTCCTTATAAAAAAGGAAATCCTTTGTTTATTGGCAGGGCTTTTCTTTAAGGGGAATTGGAAATGCATTTGGTATTGACCTCGAGCCTTTTTAATTCAGCAACAATAAATTCAGTTGGTGCAACATCCAATCTAATGGCTGGATAATTCCGGGCCTGGGCTGTATCCTGCTGCTTTCATTGCCAGGTAACCAGGAGACAAGGAGCTAAAGTGCTAATTCTTTTTCTAAGTATTTATTCTCTCATCTCCCACGATGAGGATCTTTACATATGTGAGAAAATTCCTGGTCTGTAGCTGGTGCAAGGATGTGCAAAGTGATACAGGCCAGGGATGCTTCGGTGCCTCCCGGTGCCCTGCACTCCTCAATTTATTAAATTACGTTCCCGAATTTATTTTGAGTCGGGGCCATCAGGAGGGTGATTTTTCTCAGAGGTGGAAGAGGAAGTGGGATAAAAATATACAGATTTTTTTTTCTCTCAGCAGTGACTTTGTGGCAGCTGTTCAGGCCTGGTCTGTGGAGGTACCTGAGCACATGGGGGGACATTGGAGCCCTGAGTAACCCTGAGTGCCACCTCCAGTCTGGGCCACCCTGCACTGGCCTGGAAAATGGAGCTGACAGCTCTGGGACACAGCAGACACAGCTCTGGGACACAGCACGAGGCTCTGGGGTTGTCACTTGTCACCATCTATAACAGGAGGGGAAAAAGAAATAATTTTATACGTGAAGGGAAACGAGCACGTGGGTGGATGGTTCTGGATGCTGCAGGACCCTGGAATACACGTGGAATATACAAACATACATTTAATATAAAAATATACATGGAATATACAAATATACATGGAATATACAAATATACATGGAATAGATAAAGATACATGGAATAGACAAATAAACATGGAATAGATAAATATACATGGCATAGTAAATATACATGGCATAGATAAACATATGTGGAATATATAAATATATGTGGAACATATATTCCCCATCCCTGGAAGTGCCCAAGGCCAGGTTGGAGCTATCTGGGGTAGCAGAAGGTGTCCCTGTCCCCACGGCAGGGAGAGGGAACGAGATGAGCTTTAATGTCCCTTCCCACCCGAGCCATTCCATGATTTCCAGCCCCACCGGCACGCCCGGCCGTGGTGGGGGGGACCGGCCAGCGAGGCGCGGGCCCTGCGGCGCATCCCCGGCTCCCAAAAAGCCCTCGTGCCGTGTCCCGATGCCCCTGCAGAGCCGTGCCGCAGCCCGGCGCCCAGATCCCCGCATTTCTCCCCTGGCTCTGGAGCCGGGAGCGCTCTCCCCTCCCGGGGCGCTCCGGGATGCGCCGCGCCCG
>NW_021939189.1:1302804-1306059 GCF_001715985.3 Manacus vitellinus | reverse complement strand
CCAGCAGCAGGTCCGGGCTGTGCCAGAGGGACACTGGATGGGGGCGGCCCAGAGCACCCAAAATCCTGCTGGATTGGGGGTGACACGGCAGAGTCTGGAGGAGAGGGGAGCTCCCTCCCTCCATCCTGTGGGAGCTGTGGGACTGCGGGAGCAGAGCTGGACCTGCGGGTCCCACACCCACATCCCTGCTCTGTGTCCCTGACAGTGATGGTCTGGGGGCTCAGACACTCGGGGGGACACTGCAGCCCCCCGGCCTCGGGCAGCCCCCAAGGCAAAGGGGGGGTCCTGGCTGTGGCTGGAAGGGTCTGGGTGGGCTCTGATCCCCATCTTGGGAGTGGGACTGGTGCTCCCTGAGGGTGCTGGGAGCCCCAGTGCTGCTCTGGGTGGTGACAGGGCTTGTGGGGCCACGGCAGGGACTGGCACTGGGGGGCGTCGGGCAGGGCACTGGATTAACTGGTTTGGTGCTCCCAGAGTGGGAGCAAACAGAGCTGAAGCTGCCCTGGTCCTTCTCCAAGCCCTGAAGTGTTCCATGTTCCAGGGGGCAGTGGGAGCTGTGCTCTGCCTGCTACCTTGCCCCCCAAAATCGCTGCTCTCCTGGCAGGAGGGGACACACAGCAGGGAATGTTGGGAATGTCCAAACACCCTGGGGCAGCTCCAGAGCCACGCTGGTGGCTCCCCGGTGAAAATGGGGGGAAATCCCTCTTTCCCATCTTTTTCCTTGGCAAATAACTCGTGTTTTGCCCCCTCAGCTCTTTCTGGGCTCTCACCAGAGGTGCCCTTTGTGGTTGGGTATTCCCATGTGCCTTGTCCTGTGCTGTGCCATCCCAACATCCCTGCTCCAGGAAAAGTGTGTTTCCAGCAATTCTGGGTGCTGAGAGAGGGGTTGATGGGCAGAGCTCAAACTGGGTTAAAAACCAACTACAACTGGGATGAAAGAGCCACAAAGTCCCCGGTGCAGGGTCACAGTTTGAAGCCAGGCTGGTGAATTTGTAGAGCTCATTAACAGGTTTGTTCTGGGTGTGAAGAGATTTATTCAGGGCTACGCTGGGAAAAGGCTGCAGGGCTGTCAGGGAAGCCCAAGCAGGAGGATGGGGAAGGGCCCTGCTGGGAATTTTTGAGGAATGGAGGTGCAAAAATAGGCAGTTCTGTCATCTGCACCTGACTTGCTTTCATTAAATCAAGGTAAATCTCTAATACACCCTATGGATTTTATCTCCTGCAATGTGGGTTGAAAAAGAAAACCCTGGAGTAGATTCTTGACTTGCCAGGATCAGTGCCAGGATCTTTCCAGCCAAACTGGGGCACAAACCCCAGCACAGAGGTGAGGAACATGTCCTTCACTCACTGGTCCTTCCCTGTGGCCCAGGCTGGCGTGGAGAGGGAAAAACAAAGTGGCACAAGCACGTGAGGGAGAGGAGATGCTTTTCCTGGGGGTTTTGGGCTGTCAGGAGTCAGTGCGAGGTGGGGATTCAGGGAAGGTCTGGTGATCCAAAACTGGGGGGAATGGTGGGGTTTGGGCCCTGGGAATTGCCTGGGTGTTCCCAGGGAGTCTCCATCCTGCCCAGTCTGACTAAAACCAGTAAAGCCCAGAGCTCCCAGTGCTGTCAAGGACTATTGGGAGTGTTCCTGCAGCAACTCCCACATTGCAGCTGCTTCCCAGGCAGTGCTGGAAACAGGAGCCCTGGGCAGGCTTTTCCAAACTTTGTAAATATTCCTAAGTCATCCTTAGAGGAAAATCCATTTGACAATCAGGTGCAGGGGCCTAAAGCCAGGCAGAGCTTTCCCGAGGCATCGGGGGCCAAACGAGCTTTTCCCGGGATGTGGGGGGACGTGGAAAGGCAAGGAGGAGGCTGGAATATCTGCTGTCAGCCTGTGCAACGAGCTGGTTCCATCCCTGTCCCAAGCCACCCCCTTCCCTCCCACGGGAAGGAGCACAAGCAGCCGCAGCACATCCCAGGTCCCAGTTTTTGGGGGAGTTTGGAACCCGGGAGAGTTTCGGGAGGTTATAAATGGGCTGGAGGTGGAGCAGCTGAAAGGCAGGGAGAGCTCGGGGAGCTGCCCAAATTCTGCCCCCCTGGCATGGTACGGGTGCCATGGCATGGCCACTCCAGCTCTGCCTGGCAGGGCTTTGTCCAGCAAGGCCTTCAGCTGGGAAGGTGCCGTTGGAATCAGGGACAACTTCATCCCTGCTCCTGCAAGAGTGTGGGCTCAGGTTTGGTCTCTGTGCCTTGGAAACAGAAGCCCAGCCCGGTTCCAGGAGTTCCTCCATGGCTGGGGGTCACTGGGGAATTCCTCATCCCAGAAAACTCTGCTGTGCTCCAGGGAGCAGGAGGAGCAGGGAGCCAGGCTGAGCAGGAACAGGGATGTGAGTCCTGGGATGGAGAACAGCAGCAGGAGGAGGGAAGGCATTCATCTGGCAGCAAAGTGGTAACGGGATGGTTGGGGAGGCCCAAGTGGGAATCCTGTGGTCAGGGAAGGGCTGGAGGAATTTAGCCTTGGATCAGGGGGTGTTTTGGCCAGGCAGGTGCTCCCAGCTCCCACCCATTGCCAGAGGCTGCTTCCAAAGCCCAAAATATAATTAACCACAAGACAAATTAATAGGGGCCGGGGGGGAGTTAATTTTGGGAAGAGAGTTTTTGAATAGCTGGAGATTTTCTCAAAAGAAGCCATTTAAAGGAGATGCCATCTGGGAGGTCCCTGGGTGAGCCCAAGGTCTCCTCTGGCTTTGCCATGTTTTCACTGGCATTGGCCATGGAGCCCAAGGAATGGCTCATCCTGGGAATGCAGCGAGGACATGAAGCCAAACCCAGGATCCAGAGAGGGAATTGTAAAGATTGCCTGTCGTGATCACAGTAAATAAATGAAATTACCCTCAGCTGGGAGGTTCCTGTCCCACATTCCTGGTGGGAAGTCACAGTGTCCTCTGGCACCTTGGGAAGGGCAGATTCAGACTGTCTGAGGGAAATGCTGATCCATGGAAAAGCTGATAGCGGTTCAATCGATCAGGTATTGATTGAAGGCACTGGGCTGTGTTATCAGGGAAAAGGGCTTTGCAGAAATTGGATTGGACAACATGGATTGGCCGGATTTCCAGGGAAATAATGGGTCCAGTCTTCTAAAAAGTGAATTTCTTGGAGCACTGTGTGTGCTCTGATATTTGAGAGCCAACTCCAAACACCTACAGGGCCTAAAGGGGCTCCAGGAGAGCTGGAGAGGGACTGGGGACAAGGGATGGAGGGACAGAGGTAGGGAATG
>NW_021939189.1:1295685-1302174 GCF_001715985.3 Manacus vitellinus | reverse complement strand
CCCCTGTGCTGGCTGCAAGTCCTGGAGCTGTGCTGGTGCCACAGCTGGGAAGAGCCAAGGAGGTCGTGTTGCCTCCCAGCTGGATGAGGATGGAACAAGGCAGTCAGTGGTGGGTTGTTCATGGAGAACAAGCCCCCTTGTCTCCAGCAGGGTAGTGCTGCAGCTTTGGGGGGATTGCTGGGGGTTGGGACGAGGATAAGGGGCTGCTTTGAGTCTAAAAATGGCAGCTCCCTGTTCTCAAGGAATATTCCTCCTCAAAGGCAACTTGTCTGGCCGGGGGCTCTTTAATGAGTTTTAATTGGGATTCAAAGCAGCATTAATGGGGTGTGTTAATGGGGCCTGGCTGTGGCCAGCAGGGCCTGTAATTCATCCCCTGCAAGGAGGGGTCACCCCCGCCCCCCCTGCTCCTTTTCATGGCAATTTTATCCGATGATGAATAGTCCAATTCATTCCCGGCTCCCAATCCCGGATTCCTATCTCTGAGTCAGTGGCAATTACCCAAACGTGGCAGGATGGAGCCAGCTGCTCTGTCCCCCCCAAAATCTGGGAATCCCAGCGTTCCCTGGCCGGGAGGGGAGCGGTGCCAAGCTCAGCTCCCAGAAATCCCGCTCTCCTTTGTTCCTGGCAGAGCTGTTGGCAGAGCCAGGGTCGGGCTGTGGAGCTCCAGCGTCTCTGGGAAAAGCTCTGGGAGCAAAACTGCCCTGGGAGAGGCTGTGCCAGAGCTGCCAAGGTGTGGTTGGAGCTGCAGAGAGCAGAGAAATCGGGATAAACCCCCCGGATCTGAGCTCAACCCGGGGTCCTGCTGTGGTGTGCAGCACAGCAGGGATCCCGTGGGATGGGAAACATGGAATCCTGGAGCAGGGAAGGATGACAACCACCTCCCTGCAGCAAAACCAGGGAATTCCCAACCTGTTCCATGCTCAAGGAAAGCATGGATACAAGACCAGGAAGCTCAGGTCTGTGTGCAAGGCACTGCCCTCCCTGGCTGGGTGCCAACCTCATCCCCCGTCATCCCAACGGGATTCAGACCTGGATTTTCCCCTCCCAGAGTGGTGGTTTCTTCCACCTGCTGTGCAAATCCCTCCAACAAGCTGTTGGGCCTTATGGAAAAATCCTCTCCCACCTCCTGCACGGGAGGGTTGGGAATAGCTGTGCTCCAGCCCAAAATCCCTGTGGTGCAGCCAGGGGAGCTGTGGGGCCGTGATGGGGACGTGCCCATGGGTGTGTTTGGGACAGGGAGGTGCCAGAAACGTGGATCATTGTCACAGAGTTTCTGCTGTTTTGGGAATGGGAATGATGTAAAGGGCTGATGGCCCCAGAAGTGTCCAATGCCAGGCTGGACAGGGCTTGGAGCAACCTGGGATAGTGGAAGGTGCCCCTGCCCATGGACATGGATGGGCTTTAAGGTCCCTTCCAACCCAAACCATTCTGGGATTCTGGGATTCCCAGGATGTTGGGTGCTGGAGCTGTTGGCAAAGCCTGATCCATTTGTGATTCCTGGATGAGGGTCCCTGTGCAGCCATGGCCAGCCCAGCCCTTCTCCCTGGAGCATCCCTGCTGTCCCACAGGACAATGGCTGCTCTAAATTCCCAGAGAACAAGGGCCTCTGTGCCGTGTGCCCAGGGAAGCTCCAGAGGGATGGGGCCATAATCCTGCCCCCTCCATGCCAGCAGCACCAGGAATGTGGCTGTGCTGCTTGGGATCCCATGGCTGTGCTGGGGTCACCCCTGTGCCTGCTGCCAGCTCCCAGAGCCTCTGGAGGCTGGGAATGACAGTGGGGGGCAGGAGCTAATCCTGATCCCACCGGGATCGTTATCCCTGGCACTGGTGGCTGCACACCACATTGGTGACCCCGAGGAGCAGGGTTTGTCCCTGTTGGGGCTTGGGGCAGGTGGCAGAGGTGCTGCTGTAAACAGAGGGTCTCCCTTTTGTTCCAGGCTCCAGGAGTGCCCACGATTCCCTGAGCTCCACGTCCATCCCGGGGTGTCCGGAGCACCCGCCCAGCCCGCGGAGCAGAGCAGGGCAGGTGAGACCCCACCCCGAGGGATCCCAGGGGGCTGGAGAGGGATGGCAATGGCCCAGGGATGGGGTGCCCTGCCCAAGGTGGGGGTCTGCCATCCACAGCCCCCCTCCCAAAAATCCCCCTCCCAAAAATCCCGGATTCCTCTGGCACCACGGCCAGGAGAGCACTTGTTATCGGGAGCGGTGCAGCAGCTGCCACAGCTCTGCTCCTCCCAAAATTTGACCTTGTATCCCCAAAAAACCTCTGTTCATCAGATCCATGGAATACTCAGTCCTTGTGGAAATGCTGACTCCTTTGAGCAAATGAGCAAAAAGCAGGAATCCTCTGCAGGAATCCTCTGCAGGAAGGTTGACCACGGCCGAGCATCCCGCACGGGCTCAGCCTGTGGGACGCTCTGGCCCTTCCCAAGGAGTCACAGCTCTGGCTGGGATCACTCCAACCTCTGGCAAAGAGAGCTGCCCGTGCTGCTCTCATATAAAGTGAGAAAAACCCCAATTCCAGAGCTAAAACACAAGGAAAAACAGGGAAAAGGCTGGATTTGAGGCACATCCCGGGGCAGGGGGGGACATCGCGGCTGCTCCTCCGCCGGCTCCTGGAGCTCTTTGTGCTGGAATAACAAGGCTCCATTTGGTTTCTGTGGATGTTTCCCTTATCCCAGGAGCTGGAGCACAAGGCAGGGCTTGTCCTGGCTCCAGCTCCCTGGAGGGCACGGGGTGGGCTGGCACAGGGGGGTCAGTGCCTCCCTCATCCCGACCCGCCCGCCCTGTGACCTCCACCCACCCCGGCTCTGGCACTTCCTCACTCTGGCCAGGAAACGGGGTCCTGGAGCCTGGAATATTTACTGGATAATGTTTGTTTTGCTTCTTCTGCTGTTTATTTCTTTTTGTTCTTTCTCTTCGCTTCATCTCTCTTGGAAAACTTTTGCCCCCCAGCTGGGATGAGCTTCCAAAACCCCCCGGTGGGTTTGTGAAGCTGTCCAGGAACGACAGGCTGGGATGGGAAAGGAACCTCCTGTGGGATGCCCTCCCATGCTCTCTGGAGCACCCCAGGGTGCTCATTCCCAGGAACATTTTGAGTGTTTTGGGTGGAAAACAGCGAGTGAGGGAGTGCTGTTCCCTCAAGGACTATTCCCTGCTTGCTATCTTGTTTGCCAGGATAAATAAGGTTCTGTGGATCATGTCCCACGCAAAGCTGGGGCTTGGAAGGGGTTTTTTTCAGGCTATCCCAAAAGGAGCAATGAGAGTGCTCCCAGCAGGCTTTTTTTCCCAATTTTTTTACCCTCACCCACCCAGCATCTCCCCAAGGAATTTATTCTTCCCTTTCTCCAGCCCTTTCTTACCCCACCTGAGGCTTTTCCCCTCTTCCCAGCTAAAGAGCAGGTGACTTCCAGAGGGGTTGGGTTGATGGCATTCTCCCACTGGAGGTGTTCTCTTGGAATACAAACAGTCCCATTTATTCTACTTCAAACTGCCGGATCCTGGCTGGAAAAACACAGTGGAGCCAACGACGTGTGATGGGATATGAAATAACTCTCATGGATGAGCCTCTGGCTCGGTCACACGTTTGTTTCAAGATGGGAAAAGAGACTTTTCCCCCTCTCAGACTTCCCTAAAACCCCCTTCAAGTTGAGAAAAAGTATGTAGGGGGTTTTTTTCCCCTCAAGGAAACGTTATTCCAAGAAGCTGGAGGAGGGTGAAATCCTGTGGCCAGTGACCCAGGGCAGCTCCAGGGGCCAGAAATGCTTTGTGCTCCATCAGGATGTTTCCTCTGGCTTCCCAGGCTGGGAAGGAGCTGGGAAAGAGAGTGGGAGGAAAACTGTGCTTGTTTACAGGGTTCATTGATGAGAATGAGATTTGAGTTTCTTCTCAGCACACAGACCCAGGAGAGGTTTGATTTGCCTCTCCCAGAAGGTTTCCTGGAGGGAAAAATGGTCCAAAATGGGGCTCTGTGAGTGCCAGGACTGGTTTTTGCACCATTCCAGGCGGTCCATGGTGTCTGTGGGACATGGGAAGTGCCTGGGAAGCAGCCCCGTGGTCGAGAAGGGATGGGGAGGAGACATCTGGCCTCGCTTGGTGCCTTTTTCCCACTGGCTTGGGAAGAGGAGAGGCCCTTCCCAGGCTGTCAGGAGTCTCTAGGAAGAAGAAATCCTTGAAAAGTTGAACTCCAGGGAAATCCCAGTCGCTTTCTTCCAGGCTGGAACAAACTCAGCTGGCAGAAATCGCTTCGGAAACATTCATCTGTCTTTTGTCCTTTGTTCTGACCGTGCTAATGGGATTAATCCGGAATATTTGGAAAGCCAACTGCTCTTCCCAAACTGCCTCTGCATCTTCTCCTTGTCTGTGCACTGAGGGACAAGTGGCTTTCCCGAAGTGAAGGTGCCTGCCAAAAATCCCACCTCAAAATCCCACCTCGGGGCTCCCTGTGCTGTGGGATCACTGCTGGGAAGCCCAGCTGTGCCTGGATGGAGGGGCTGGGAATGTGACAGTGTTTTGTAGGAACGGTCTCTTTCCTTGAGGCCCCTCTCAGTGCCTTTATTCCGGTGTTTATTGGAGCCTGAAGGTGTTTCCTGTGGTGGGTGCAGAGCTGGAGCCGCTCCCTCAGCTTCCCTCTGCTGCTCCAGCTGTTTGTGCCATCAGCCAGATGCATCCATAAGGAGGAAACGAGGAGTTTTGCTGCTTCCCGTGGGATTTGGGTCTCCAGAGTGGCCCTTCCCTGCTCTGAGGGCTGTGGGGACATGTGGGGATGGTGGGAATGGGGTCTGTGGTGTGACATCAGCGGTGGGAACACGCACGAGCCCCGGGACAGGCGCTCCAGCACCACGCCCGTGGGAAAAGGGAGCTGGAGTGGGGTGAGGTGGGAGCAGGAAAACCCTCTCCCTGCATGGCTGAGCTACCTCTCCCCTCCCCAAGGGAACAGGGGGCTGCTGGCACCTTATCCTGCCACAGGGATGTGGCATCATCCGGCAGGGACGGTCACGGGCACGGTGCCCCGGGGCCAATAAAGCCAAAATGATGCAATTGCTCGGCAGCTCTGAGGGTCTGGAGGTCAAACCTGGGCCAGGACCAGGAAAAGAAGCTTCTTCCCAAGGAGGAGACTCTTTGTTCTGGGGGGAAACAGAGCTGGCTCCATCTCCATCCTCAGAGTCTCTGTGCTCCAGTGGTGGTGGGAAATGGAGGAGCTCTGGGAAATCGAGGGGCTCTGGGAGCTGGAGGAGCTCTGGGAGCTGGAGGAGCTTTGGGAACTGGAGGAGCTCTGGGAGATGGAGGAGTCTGGGAAATGGAGGAGGTCTGGGAGCTCGAGGAGCTTTGGTAGCTGGAGGCAGTCTGGGAAATGGGTAAAATCTGAGAGCTGGAGGAGTTCTGGGAGCTGGAGGAGGTCTGGGAGCTGGAGCAGGTCTGGGAGCTGGAGGAGTTCTGGGAGCTGGAGCAGGTCTGGGAGCTGGAGGAGCTTTGGGAGCTGGAGGAGGTCTGGGAGCTGGAGGAGCTCTGGGAGCTGGAGGAGCTCTGGGAGCTGGAGGAGGTCCCAACACCACTGATGTTATCTCAGAGCCATAACTCAGAGCCATCCAAACCACAATGCTTGCAGGGAGCCCTAATGGGGAGCTTTATCCCTCATTGTCCAAGTCATCCGCAGTGGGATGGGCAAGTTTTGGCTCATAAATAATCATATTTTTAGTGGTCAGTGTCTAACCCTGAACTGACCTTGTGCAACTACGAAAATCCTGTTCCCCCAGTCCCTGTGACCTTCTCAGGCCATCAGGACATGGTTTTGGGGCTCTGATCCCCGTCCCTGAGGTGCAGCAGCACGTTGCCAGCCCAGGGCTCTGCCTGCCATCCCTGCCTGCTCCCGGGAACACCTGAACAGTCCCTGTCCATCAGCCCGTGCCGGATTTCACACAAACCACCCGTTCCTCAAAGGTCAGGCCGAGGCTTCTTGCGGAGAAGCACAAATTCCAGAACAGAAACCTCTGCAAACGCTCCAGCTGAGGAGTTTTCTCCATGGCAGCGCCCAGAGGAGCTGACTCACGGCAAACCTGAGAGAGGGAGGGAGGTTGTTTTACACCCCGGGCTGCTCCCAGAAGGAGAGATGTTGTTTTACACCTGCCTGGCAGGTTAACGAGCAGTTAATTGTGTGAGAGTCAGGTAATGGGCCTTGGAGGTAAATACTTCCATCATCGATGCTCTCCGGAGCAGAAATGACCTCCTGGGATTCCAGAGTGGTTTGGGTGAAAGGGACCTTAAATATTATCCAGTTCCAACCCCCTGCCACGGGCAAGGACACCTTCCACTTGTCCCAGGTGGGCTCCAAGTTCATCCAACCTGGCCTTGGACACTTCCAGGGGATGCAGGACCAGCCACATCTTCTCTGGTGGGCAACCTGTGCCAGGCCCTCCCAGCCCAAAATTCCTTCCCAATATCCCACCCTGGTAATTGGAAGGCGTTATTTGTGTGGATTACTTTGTTCTC
>NW_021939189.1:1287891-1294330 GCF_001715985.3 Manacus vitellinus | reverse complement strand
GGGCTGTGCCCACCTCGCAGGGACCTTGGCATGGTGGCCCTGCCCTGGAATGTGGAGCGTGCTCAGGGTTGGGGCACAGCAGCGAGTCTGGGGGTGAGTTTTTCCTCTAAAATAAGCCCTGACGAGCTATTTTAACGTTTTCTCCCCTGCTCTCTGCATGAGGGAGCTGAGGGTGTCCCCGGGCAAGGGCACAGGGCTCGGGCACCCCCTGCTCCCTCCCAGCGAATCCATCTCCGGAAAAACAGCGCTTGTTTTCGCCCCGTTGTTAAACACTTCGTTGCCTTTAATGACCAATTGATACTTGAAATGTCAAACTGGAGCACTCCTGACCTTTCTGATGGAAAATAACTTCTGCCCAGCGGCTGCCAGGGATGCGCAGGGGCTCCGGAGAGAGGGAAAACAGCCCCGTGCGCGGGGGGCACAGGGGGCACAGGGGCAGGAAGGGGGTGGCTTTCGGTCCTTTTTGGTTTTCTTCGTACAAAACCGTGCCTTGAGTTTCTCTGCAAAGCCCCAGATGGGGAATGTTTGTCAGAACCTCGGTCCGTGCCAGGAGGGAGGCAAGGAAAAAAAAAGGGAATAATGTGATTTTGGAAAGGCTCTGTCTCCTGGAGCGCCTCCTGAAAGGCCCAGATTTTCGAGGCAAAATAATGAGTGTTGGATTTCCTTTTCCCAACGCATTTTTTTCATGCAAATACCTTTCTTTCTTTTTTCTTTTTTTTTTTTTTTTTTTTTTTTTTTTTTTGCTAGTCAACCATAACCACGGGCAGAGCAGGGAGTCAGACAGTCACAGTGCAGGAGCTCCGGGTTCCCATTAAAAACCTCTCCCGGGCCACGGGATGTTGGGATGTGCCATCGTGGCGACCCCGAAAGAGCTGCTGGAGGTGCCACCCCCCTGCCACGCTGCTGGGAGGGGGGGACACAGTGCCGAGGAGAAAGGGCTGGGGAGGGGGGGCGATTTTCACCCCTCGAAATGCAGGTGAAAGCAGAAATTAATTTCTCTGAAAGCTCTGGCGATCGAGGCAGATTAATCGGGGCTATATATAGAGGCTGTCCAGGTTTTGGGGGGATTACAGCCTGCTGGGCTGGGGCACTGCCCGTTCCTCTGTGCCCAGAGCTCCCTGCACGGGCTCTCCCCCCCCTCCTGCTGTTGCCAAGGCTCCCGAGGCTTGAAAAGATGCTTTTAAAAACGGAACACATTGAGACAAGAGCCGAGCCCTGCTGCTGCTGGTCAGCAAAGCTGGAGCTGCCAACAGCTCCAAAAGCCTCCAAAGAGGGGCTGAGTGTTTGCTGCCGGGCTGCTTTTCTGTTTTTTTCCAGGCAAATGGAAGTGCTGTTCCCAAGGGACGAGGGCAGAGCTCTCCCTGGGGGATCTGTGTGTGTGCTGGGCTCAGATCACTGTGGCCCCTGTGGGGCTGGGGGTGGGTTCCAGTCCCTCATCCTGGAGAAAAACCTGCAGGATCAGAAGGGTTTTGATTGTATTTTTAATGAAATTTCTCCTCCAGCTGTAAAACCAGGCCTGACCCCCCTCTTGAAGACTTTATTCCCCCTCTGCCAGCAGCAGGAGCAGCTCTGCCCTCCCTGCAGCCTCAGGGATGTTCTGCTCCTCATCCTCCCCTGCTGACACCTCCACTTCTTGCTCCTGTGGGGTGTGATGGAATCTTGCAGCTCCTGGGAGAGATGGGGAAAAGAGCCTTTCCCTGGTCCGAGCTGTGGCTGCTCCTCGGTGTCACTGCCTTTTCCATGTGGGAAATCCCTGGATAACCACCCTCCATCGCTGCTGGCCATCCTCTCCCACCTCTGCTTTCCCAGTGGAGCAGGGACAGAGTCAGATATGGAAGGAATTCTGCAGGAATTCTGCAGAGGGGCTGGGGGTGCTCCTTGCCTGGCACACGGGGGCTTTTTTCCCCCTCCAGGGCCGTGAGGAACAGCCCAGGAACGATCCCTGGCGCTCCACCTTTCTCCTTCCACGCCGGATTTTTGCTCCAGGAAGGATGGATGTGCCCTGGCCTGGGCACAGATCTCCTCTCCCCGATTATGAAACCTCAAAGAGCTGCTTTGTTCCTTTGTTTGCAGAGGGATGGCAGCGCTGCCTGGCCCTGCCCTCCCCTCCCCGGGCTCCCTCTGCCCCTCCCCAGGGATGCTGGAGCAGCAGGGAAAGGAGGGAACAGGGAAGGGATGCTCTGCTCTGCCCTATATTCCTACTCAGGGCTTCCCAGTCCGTCTGTTTGCTGCTCAAACTCCTGTTCCCAAAGAGTTTTCCACCTTCCAACCCGGGATTTTTGGGCACATTCTCCCCCTCAAGCACTTAAACAAGTGAAACATTGCAATGAGCCTTAAAACCCCAGAAAATTCCTCGGTTGCTCCTCGTTCCATGAGCTTGGTGCCGATGGGGAACGTCCTGGCTGGGGATGTGATTGATTTTCCTGCCTCCCTTCAAGGCCTTTGTAATATTCTCATTTTCCCTGCGAGTTCTGCTCGACCCAGAACGAGGGAGGAGTTTTGTAACGAGAGGAAAAAGCCGAGTCCAAGAATAATGCCGAGCTTGAAGGAACCTTGGAAACGGTGGCTGATCCTGGAGATGGATGGAAATGACTCCGAGAAATCAATAATCCTTTTTCTTTTTTTTTTTTTTTTTTTAATGCCTCTGAGTCACTGGGAGCGAGGGGATGGAGGAACAAAAACGCCCCATTAACGTCAGCAGAATGCAGGGAATGACTCAAAAAGTGAGATTCATAAAAATTGGATGTTGTGGGAGTGCAAATGCTTGGGATGTGCTTCCAGAAGTGCTGGATGGGGCAGGCAGAACAGGGATGGGAGCTGGGATTTTCATCCAAGCCTGGACTCCAGGGGTGTCTGTGGCTCCGTGGAAGGTGCAGCACCCAGGATTGAATCTAGCAGGACTTTTTTTGTCTTCCAGAATCTTCCATCTTCCCAAATTTCCTCCTGGTGGTGGGTGGGGGCTCAAAGAATCCCTGAATTCCCCCCACCGGTTTCTTTTATCCATCCCTCTCTTCCAGAACAGTATAAAGGATGTTCAGGGAGGGGAAATAACTTGCAATGAAAACAAGAGGTTCTGACCCAACAAAATTCAGGTCAAACGATTCGTAAGTGAGGAGAAAAAGGCAAAGAAATCTGGGAAAAACATCCCAGGAGCTGGAAGTGCTGCTCAGCTGCTGCTCAGGGTTTAAATCCCAGGGGAAGGCAGGAAATGCAACGTTTCTCTTGAGGTTTTGGGGGTGTTCAAGGTTTTTATGTGCCCTTGGCCGTGTCATTGTCACCACGGTGGGTCATGGCCACCTCTCCCAGCAGGAGGAGGTTTGGGCTCCACATCCAAAGGTCCCCTTGGAGGAAGCACCAGGCAGTGGGGCCAGTGTGGGATCACTGTTTCCAGCCTTTCCTCTCCCTCTTTGTCTCATTCCTTTGGGGAAGGGGCTCTTTTCCTTCCTGGCACCACCTGGGCCGTGCTCGGATCCGGGCGGGAATGTGGGGCCGTGTCCTGACAATGTCCAAAGATCCCACAGCCCCCCTCCTCTCCAGCCCCTCCTTGCCTTCAAAAGCCTTCCCTGGCTGGGCCAGGAAATAGGATGTTTGTCCAGCCCGGAATTCCAGCGCACCCACTCCGAGCCAGGAAACCCCAGGGAGTGAGGGATGCGGAGGAGCAGCACGTGGGGGGAAAATAAATAAGGGAATAACAAACCATGTCCCATTTGGGACTATCCCCTGGATGGCAGAGGATTCAGGATGAGAGATTTCATCCTCCTGGATAGAAAATTGGGCTGATTTTCAATGATTTTCCATCGTAAATCATGGAATCCTGGAATGGTTTGGCTTGGGAGGGACATTAAAGCTCTTCTTGTTCAACCTCCTGCCACAGGCAGGGACACCTTCCACTAGCCCAGCTTCCTCCAAGTCCTTTCCAACCTGGCCTGGAACATTCCAGGGATGGAGCAGCTTTTCTGAGCAACCTGCACCAGTGCAAGGTGGCGTTGCCTGTGAATCCATGGATTTTACTGGGAAGAATTCCCAAGTGCAGCCCATCAGCAGCCAAGTTTGCAGCACAAGGTTGGAGCATCACCCTTGGCCCGTTGGATTTTTGTTGGCTTTCTTCTTCCTGGCAGCCCTGAGGTCACCTGGTGGCCTTTCCACGTCCTTTGGGAGCAGCTGGATGACGGGAAGATCTTTCCATGTCAGAGCCATGGGCTGCCAGCAGAAACCAAAGGGATCCTGCTGCTTCCCCCATCCCCTGGATCCTTGGAAGCACCATGAGATGTGTCTGTCTGCTCTCTTTGGAGGGAAGGTTTTGGTGGATACAGAGGAAAAAAAATAAGTGGAATAGAGAATAAAATGAAAGGAAAAATAAAGCTGGAATCTGCTTGGGAACTCGAAGTTTTCATCCATCCAGAATGGAAGCATCACCCATGGAAACACTCACATGGGATATTGCAGTGAGAAAATGGGGATTTGCTTCCCAGCCAGAATATCCTTCAAGGTGTTTATTTGTAGGAAATGCCTCCTGCAGCCCAGGGGGCTCCAGAGGGAGAGGGATTTGGGCAGCCAGGGGTGGACAGATCCCAGTAGCACCTGGAGGTGTGAACAGGAGGGATGGTTCCCAAAACCCCCTCATGGCAGGAGGGTTTCCATGGAGGTGCCTGGGGGATGTTCTGTGAGGCACCTGGAAATTTTGGGGAGGAAAGGATTGAGCAAATGGGCTTTTTGGTGGAATTTGAGGCTGGTTTTGCCAAAGGTTGGAAGCAGAGGTGAGAGAAATAAGAGTAAAATTAAAATCCCGGGATAGGGGAGAAAATCAAGAGCTTCAAACATACAAAAACATGTTTTTGTGCTTTTGGAATGTTATAAAAAAGCCCAGTTTCAATTTGAAAACTCATCAGTCAGAGGGAAGTGTCAGGTTTAGTGAAGCTCCTGCCTGTCCCCAGGCCATGGTCGGGGGGTTTTCCTGGCCCTGCCTGGCTCCGACTGCTGGGATCAGTTTGGAAAAGATTCCCAGCGTTTGCTTGGACCTCGGGCTGCATTTTTTCAGAGCAGAAAGGTCTCCAGCCCAAACCAGTCTCTCTGCTCTCCTTTTTGGGTTAAATCCTCAAGGATTTCAAGGCTGGGTTGGACGGGGCTTGGAGCAGCTGGGGCTGGTGGAAGGTGTTGGAATGGGGTGAGTTTTGAGGTCTCTCCCAACCCAGACCCTGAGACCTTCTGCTGCTCCTCACTGTCCCTTTTGCCCCACAGCCAGGAGGTCCCTGCTCCACCAGGGTCAGCTGGTGTGTCCTTGGGATCCCTGCTTTGACAGGACCAGCTCGTGGTTTCTTGGGATTCTTGGTCCGTCGGGATCATCTGGTGGATCCTTGGGATCCCTCATCTACCAGGATTAGCTGGTGTGTCCTTAGGATCCCTGGTTTGACAGGATGATCTGGTGGATTCTTGGAATCCCTGTTCCATCTGGATCAGCTGGTTGATCCTTAGGATCCCTGGTTTGACAGGATGATCTGGTGGATCCTTGGGATCCCTGTTCCACCTGGATCAGCTGGTTGATCCTTAGGATCCCTGATCCACCTGGATCAGCTGGTTGGTCCTTGGGATCCCTGACCCATCTGAATCAGCTGATTGATCCTTGGGATCCCTGATCCACCCGGATCAGCTGGTGGCTTCTTGGGATTCTTGGTCCACCGGGATCAGCTGGTGTGCCCTTAGGATCCCTGCTCTGCCAGGATCAGCTGATGGGCTCTTGGGATCCCTGGTGGACGCTGTGGTTTTCCAGGTCAGCCCTCCTGTTCCAAACAAGCTGAGGCAGCTGAACGTGGCACATCCCGGCTCCCTGAGGCTCCCTCCTGCCTGAGTGCTCCCATCCTGCCCCCATTCCCGCTCCCATGTGGTTCCAGGCCAATCCATTTCCGAGCCATCGCCTTAGGAGCCGTAATTCCTTTGTCGTGTGCACACGGAGCGGCAGCGCCGCGTCCCAGCCGGGCAGAGCCCGCTCCAGAGGAGAGCAGCTGGAATTCTGCAGCAGCACAGGGGCTTTCCACGCCTTCTGTGAGCCCTCCCTGGCACCGGGGGGGATATTTGGGATTTTCCGGGGGTGCCACGTTGGCCAAACCTCGCCAGGTAACCCCCCACGGCGGCACGGCTCGGGAGCGGGAAAACGAGCGGGATCGGAGCCGGGGGAGGGATTTTGGGAATGCTGATCCCGCCGTGTTCCCCCAGATGTCATGGCGCCCGCAGTACCGCAGCTCCAAGTTCCGGAACGTGTACGGGAAGGTGGCGAGCCGGGAGCACTGCTTCGACGGCGTGCCCATCACCAAGAACGTGCACGACAACCACTTCTGCGCCGTCAACGCCCGGTTCCTCGCCATCGTCACCGAGAGCGCCGGCGGCGGCTCCTTCCTCGTCATCCCCCTCGAGCAGGTCAGCACGGGCCCTGCGGGGCACTCCC
>NW_021939189.1:1278548-1287764 GCF_001715985.3 Manacus vitellinus | reverse complement strand
CACCCCATCCCCATCCCCATCCCCATCCCCATCTCCATCTCCATCCCCATCCCCATCCCCATCTCCATTTCCGTCCCCATCTCCATCTCCATCTCCATCTCTCCATCCCCGTTCCCATTTCCCTCTCCATCTCCATGTCCATCCCTATCCTGATCCCCATCTCCATCCCCATCTCTGTCTCTCTCCCCATCTCTGTCTCCATCTCCATCTCCATCTCCATCTCCATCTCCTTCTCCATCCCTATCCCCATCTCCATTTCCATCCCCATGTCCATCCCCATCTCTATCTCCATTCCCATTCCCATCCCCATGTCCATCCCCATCCATCTCTATCCCCATCCCTATCTCCATCCCCATCCCCACATCCCCATCTCCATTGCCTTCTCCATCTCCACCCCCATCTCCATCATCTCCATCCCCTTCTCCATCCCCATCTCCATCCCTCCTCAAAGTCTCTGCTGCTCTCTCCTGGGGTTTTCCTGGGTGGGATGGGAGGATTTCCCGCTGCCTCAGTGAACTGGGGTTTTCTTGAGGAAGAGATGAGACACCTGTTGAAGTGCTTTTGGCATCTCTCGGGGCGTTTGGCCCTGGGAACGTCTCTGCCCTGTCCCGTGGCAATGCCAGGTGCCAGCTGGGTTTGTGATCCTGGTGTTTCACCCACACAGCTCCCAGAAAGTCCCTGTGGAGCCCTAATCCTGCCTCCAGCACATCCTTCTCCTCCTTTTGTTGTGCTTTTCCTTCTCCAGCCAAGACTCCCCCCAGCCCTTCCCGTGATCCCACGGGATCCACACTTCTCTTCCTCGTGCAATTTTCCCATAAATCCAGCTGATGCTCCAGCGGGACACACTCGGTGTTCCTGCCCCAGAGCTCATCCCAGAAGCTCCAGGAGGGAGAGGGACCTTGAACACGGAATTAGTGTTACCTTGGATAGAAGGGATGGCTTTGAACTGAAAGAGAGTTTATTAAATTAGATAAAAGGGAGATTTTTCCCTGGGAGGGTGGGGAGGCCTTGGAAAGGATTTCCCAGAGAAACTGTGGCTGCCCCATCTCTGGAAGTGTCCAAGGCCAGGCTGGAGTAAACTGAGATAATGGGAAGGTGCCCATGACAGGGGATTGGAACTGAACAATCTTTAAGGTCATTCCAACCCAAACTATTCCAGGATTCCAGGATTCTTTGACCCTTGGCACTGCTCTGGGGGTACCAAGGTCACTCTGATGCTGCTGCTTCCCAATGCTGCTCCAGCCTGTGGACCTGCAGCTCCAAGCTGGACCCCACATCCCACCCCTGGGCTCCTGGGCTGCAGGAGGGGCCGTGGGTGCTCCCAGACATTCCTCCTCAGGAGCGTTTTTGGCACGGATGAGCTGCACTCCCACCCCTTAGAGATGCACCTTCCCCACATCCCTTGGCCACAGCACACGTGGGAGCAGCTGGGTGTCCTTCAGGCTCCTGGACAGCACAATCCAGTGCCAAATCCACAGGAATGCCAGCTGGGAGGGGGAGCTGGCAGAGCCAGAGGGGTGGAGGAGCACATCCCTCCCAGCCCCTCCACACCCCGTCATTCCTCTCAGACACTTTCCCTGCATAACATTCCCACCTCTCCTGAATTCCTCTTTAATTTCTGGAGTCGACTCAGCTACAGATGGAAGAAATTATAATCAGGGCTTTAATTGCTCAGCACAGCTTGAGGCTCATTAATATTCGGGGAAGCAGGAGCTTTGTGTGAGCCCCCGGAGCGCTCCCGCCCCATCCCTGCTCCCCCGGCCCCAGCTGGGGGGATGCCCATCCTCACTCCGCTTGCTCCCGATCCTAAATCCTCAGGAACAACCCAATATTGCCAGCAAATTACCCTTTTTTTCCTGGCAAACGTGGGACAAAAGCAGAGGTGCCGTTTGCAACCTGTTCCGAAGGGAAATCCTGGTAAAATCCACCCTCTGGAGCAGACCTGGGCTCTCCGTGTCGAGTGGCAGCACGAGCCTTTGTAGCAGCTAATAATTTCATTATTTTTTTTTTAAATAGGGGCTGATTAGCTCATTAAGAATAAACTAATTTTCCTTGGAAATCAGCAGCCCTCTAATTAATTGGCAGCCGGATTTAGCTGAGCATAATGAAGGTAACCCAGATACCGCGGAGCCGCTCGCGCTCGGGTTTGCTACCACACTTTTGGAGTCTTTTCCTGCTTTTTGCCCTCTGTTGTGCTCAGCAGAGCTCCCCAGAATCTGTGACACTGCATCCCATATGTCCCTCCCCGTGCAGCAGAAATCCCGGTTCCTCAGGGATCCGTGGAGCCGAGAAGGGGATGTGTGGGTTGGGAAGACGGAGCTCGGCTGTGTTTTGTTCCTCCGTCCTCTCCAAGCCTGTCCTCCCACCCTGCGCTGCCTGGATCCCAAATCCTGGCTCCTCAGCCCCTGGGAAGCGGCGTCTCCCTGGCACCACGAGGGGTTTGTGCCAGAAATATCCCCGGGGAGTGGGCGAAGGAGAGCGCGGAGGCTCTGGCTGAGCCTCGGGAAGGGGAGGATTCGCTCCCCAAACCATGGCAACGGGAGAATCAGGGAGTCCTGGAATGGTTTGGGTTGGAAGGGACCTTAAAGCTCATTTCATTCCACCCCCTGCCATGGGCAGGGACACCTTCAACTATCCCAGGTTGCTCCAAGCTGGCCTTCAGGATTCAGTCCAAGGAGAGGAGAGGAGAACACATGGAAAATGTCCATTTATTCTGCTCAGCAGGAATGGCTCGAGCCCCATCACCATGAACAAAATGCAGCCTTGCTTGGATGGTGCTATTCCACAGGAAAGGAACTCAGGGACATCAATCCCTGCTTGTGTCCTTACAGACCATCCTTCTGGAGCTGGAGCCCCTCTGCTCTGGAGCCAGGCTGGGAGAGCTGGGGGGGTTCACCTGGAGGAGAGAAGGATCCAGGGAGAGCTGAGAGCCACTTCCAGGGCCTAAAGGGGCTCCAGGAGAGCTGGAGAGGGACTGGGGACAAGGGGGTTGTGACACACCTTGCTGGGGTGACCATGGGGTCTCTCAGGTTTCCTTTGCAGGGGAGGGTGGTGGCATCACTGCCACCGTGCCAGAGGGATCCCTGTTCCCACGGGGGACAAGGATAACTTGTTTTCCAGAGGCAGACAATGTTATCTGCCCGGAGGAAGCAGGAGCAGGAAGGGGGAGTCTCTGTTTACACGGAGGAAGCTGAAATCCAAACCTGTTGTGGCTGGGGCTGCTCCGGGGGTGGGACAGGACAGCAGCTGGATGGGGCACAGATTCCTCATCCCACGGTGTCCAGGGCTGCTTTGCTCCTGCTGATGGATGGATGTGCCCATGGAGTGTGAGCTGGGGAGTCCTGGGGGCTCAGGTGTCCCTCTGCACCTGAGAAGGTGCAGAAGGTCCCTGGAATGGAGCTGGAGGAGGATAAAAGTAGAGAGGGAGGAGGAAGGAGCAGATGTCCCTCAGGGAAACGCTGTGGTTGTGACAGGAAGGGAAATGCAGGTTGGAATCCTGGAATCACGGAAGGCTTTGGGTCGTGCTGCAGGGAACACTCCCGGGTCTCACCTGTCCCCTCACCCCCCAGCACAGGGAGGGGACATTCCCTGTGTCCCAGGGAGCAGTGCCAGCATCCCTGGGATCAGTGACACCCTCTGGGTGCCCTGGGATGGGACATTCCCTGTGTCCCAGAGAGCAGTGCCAGCATCCCTGGCATCAGGGACACCCTCTGGGTGCCCTGGGATGGGACATTCCCTGTGTCCCAGAGAGCAGTTCCAGCATCCCTGGCATCAGGGACACCCTCTGGATGCCCTGGGATGGGACATTCCCTGTGTCCTAGGGAGCAGTGCCAGCATCCCTGGCATCAGGGACACCCCCTGGATGCCCTGGGATGGCAGCTGGCAAGCAGGAGCACCGGGAATGCTGCCCTGGCTCCTTGTCCCAGCTCCAGCTCCTGGTGGCATCTGCTCCATTTCTGATCCCAAGGGACCCCCCCATGACCACCCCCCTTGCCAGGGCTGGGCAGAGAACGGGCAAACTCATCACACCCCCGCTCCCCTCCCTTCCCAGAGCTGCTGTTTTGAAGCACCAGGAGTTTTCTGCAGGAAAAAACATCCAGAATCCTCCTGGTTCCCCTGTCCCCTGAACCAGTTCTCACGTCCTTGGAGCTTTCCTACCTCCAGACTCAGGACACAGGAGACTCCCTCGCTCAGAACTCATTTGCTCTGATTTTTTTCTCTGCCTGATTTGAGGCTGCAGGAGACTTTTTTTTTAACTTAGAGCTGGTCAGGGGAAAAAAAAGAATAAACCTGAAGCTTAAAAAAAATAAAAAAGGCTGATTCTTCAGCATTGCTGTTCCCACCTGGTGTCCCTGAATTTACTAAGGAGAGCAGCTCCTTGTGGGAAGCCCAGCCCCGGGATCTGGCTGGTTTTAACACTTGGATTAGTTAAAAAAAAAAAAAAAAATCAGGGTAAAATTTTAATGTTGGTTTGGAACAGAGGAGGGAACAAGGATAAAATGAGGGTTCTTGGGCCAACAGCAGCGTGGGAGGGGAAATTGGGATTTTATGACTGGGTTTGCAGCAAAGCCTGAGGTTGAGCCTGGGCTTTGCTGGGCTCTCAGTGCAGCCCTTCCTGCCCCCTCTGCCGGCTAAAAATCCACAGGAACCTTGTCCACACGGGGGAAAAAATGGTTTTTTGTTACCAACGACCACGGATTTATTTTTAATGTCCATAATCCAATTTAACAGGGACATTAGAGGGGCTTTTTGTCTTTTTAATTAACAAGCTCGAGCCTGGCTATTGCTTTTATGGTGCAGAGAAATCCCCCCGGGGCTTTAATCTGTGCAAATTGTTTGTCACAAGCTGCTGTGTGTGTTGGTTTGGGGGTTTTAGGGATACAGGGATGCAGGGTCTGTGGGTCCAGTGTGGCTGGAAAAGCTCCTGTGATAGTTATTCCAAGTGGGAATTCCAAGTGCCTGCCTGGGCAGATGATGCTCACAGCCCTTGACAGTATTTATATTTAATTTAAGAGTGTTTATATTTAATTTAAGAGTGTTTCTGTTTAATTTAAGGGTATTTCTGTTTAATTTAAGGGTATTTCTGTTTAATTTAACAGCATTTCTGCCCACACCAGAGGAGTAGCTGGTGTTTAAACCTCCATCCTGGGAAAAATGGTGTTGAGTGACACTGATTTTATGGCTTGTGGGGTTTGTGTCCTTTAAACAGGCAGGGGGGACACAAACCCTGTTCCAGCAGGTGTGGAGGATTCCCAGGGCACATTTCCCTCCCTGTTTGCCTTTCCCAGGTGTCTCAGGGATGAGGAGCAGCTGCTGTGGCTCCTGGGGGTGTTTTCCCAGGGATGCAGGTCTGGCTCAGGAGCTGCTGCAGTTGGAGGGGCCAGAACATGAGCTGAGCTTTGGGGTTTGTTTGCTGGAAAACTGGCTCTTGGCTCAGGGTTTTCCTCCTTCCTGGGAGCAGGCTGGAAGCCTGGAATCAGGCTCCTGACAGGACCAGACATTCCCAGTGCCTGGAATGTGATGTTTCAGTAAAAAACATTGTTCACTGCATGGATGGATTTCCTTAGTGTTGGGATTTTCTTTTCCTGTGGCTTTATATCACTAAAAATTCTCAGGAGCAGCTTCCAGCCAGGTCAGTGGATGCCCCATCGCTCCCAGGGGGTGATCCTGCTGGGAATTCATGTGGTTGTCCCATCTGAGCTGGCTCTGGCCGAACTGGAGCTATGGAATTGCTTTTGTCTGGTTGCTGGAGGCTGGAGGAGTGTCCTGGGGAGGGAAAAGCAGGAAAGGTGGGGAAAGATCTTTGTCGTAATCACAGAATGATTCCTGGGATGGTTTGGGTTGGAAGAGACCTTAAAATCACCCAGTGCCACCCCCTGCCACGGGCAGGGACACCTTCCACTATCCCAGGTTGCTCCAACCTGGCCTTGGACACTTTCAGGGATCCAGGAGCAGCCACAGCTTCTCTGGGAATTCTATCCCAGCCCCTTCCCACTCTCACAGGGAGGAATTCCTTTCCAAAATCCTATCTCTCCCTGCCCTCTGGCAGTGGGAAGCCTTTTCCCCTCTCTGTAGCCTTTTATTCACATTTATTCCGTTGTTGGAGGGAGAACCATTCCCAGCAGCAGCATCCTGGGAATTTCCTTGGGGAATTCTTTGCCTGCTGATGCAGCAGCTCCACCACCTTGTCCCTCGTCCCCTCTCTTTTCTTCCATATCCCACCTTGCAGATGTGATTCCCAGCCATTCCCAGATCCTGCCTCTTGCCTCCCCCTTCCCATGGGCACTGGGATTTGGGGGATTTTGGGGATTTTCGGGGTCCCTGCCAAGGGTTTGCCCAATTTCTCCCTTCCCTGTGCTGGTTCTGTTGGACTTGGCTCCTGCTGCAGCTCCATGAACCTGTGGTGACCTTCCCCTGCCCCCAGCCCATCCCGGGATCCGCCCCAGAGCAGGGAAATCCCTGTAATTCCCTCCTTTTGGCTCTCAAGGAGGAGAGCCCTCCTTTAAAAAGCCAGCAGTAAATGTATTTACTCTTAATCTCAGCCACTGGAGACTCATGTGTACTCAAGGATTTCCTGGGAAACCCTGTAAATCCCCTTCGGCTCCGGCAGCGCTTCCCTGATCCCGCTCCAACAGCTAATCAGGGATCAGGGAGCAGCTGGGGGGAGCTGCTGGCTGGGAAGGGTGGCCCTGGGGCTGGAGGTGGGGGTTCCTTCCTTGGAGGGGGGGAATTCTCCCTGGGAATGGCTGTGGAGGTGTTGGCATTCGGATGCTGGGAGGTTTTCCGAATGGGATCGAAGGGCAGAGCTGAATAAAGGGATTGGTTGGGGTTTTTTTTCCCCCAAAATTTGTAGAGCCTTGTTGGAAATGTGAGGCTTGGGAAGTGCCCTGGGTTTGTATTTCCAGGGAAGCTGGTGAAGGGCAGGTTTTGGGAAATATATATATATGTATTGAAAGGATTTGTCTGAGTTTCCTGCTGGTTGGTGGAGAGGGAATGTGGATTCCTGCCTCGGGGAGATCAGGCTGTGCTGCTTCCAGGGGCTGAAGTGGTGACAATTCCCATCCCTGGAGTCTGAAGATGCTCAGGAGGGTCCCAGAGAGGGTCCTTGACAGGGAAATTCCCGTGAGCTGCTGCTCCCTCTGCCCTTGCTGCTGTTCCAGCCATTCCCAGGGAACGTTTCCTTCTCCATCCCCGAGCCCTGAAATCACTGAATTAAACCAAAATCCTTGTCCTTTCTCCCCCAGATGAAACCCAAACCATTCCCCCCTTCCCAAGCTGCTCCAGCACAGGGAGGGGTTGGAGCTGTGGAAGGTTTGCTCCTTCCAGCCCATTCCATGGAAAACCTGGGAGCTGCCGGAGCCTGGGGAGCCACTCCTGGCTCGTCACCCCGGGCCTGCAGGGACAGATCTGGGTCACTGAGCTCCCCCCAGCCCGGGCTCAGGATCCAGGGATTAGGATTCACCTTGGCTTAAGGCAGGGCTCCAGGGTTTGGGATTTAGGGAAGGGAGGCAGGAGGGGGGATGAGGAAGGGTTGGGGCTTCAGGGCACCGTCCCTTGGGCTGTGGCATCATCCAGATGTTTGGGTCCCCCTGGGAAAACTCCCAGAAAGTCACTTTGCTTGGGTTTATCCCTAAAAAGCTGAACTGGTTTCTAACAGCACTAAACCCCCCAGTCCGGGGTGTTCCCAGGAAAACTCCCTTTGTGCTGTTTGGGAATGTCAGGGATCTGTGTGTCAGTTGTTTTATCCCAAGTGAAGCTCCAGAGAAATGCAGCAAAAAGCTCCTCAGTGGGGGCCAGGAGGCACTTCAGGCTGCAGGGGGGATGTGGCAGCTCAGGTCTGAGCCACGGGGTTGCCGATGGGCAGAATTCCCAAAGTTTGGGCTCCCTGACAGGCCAAAGGGATGCCATTGGCAGCCCAAGGAGGAGGTGGATTCAGTTGCCCCATCCTGGCTCTTCCTGCCCTTCCACCCCTGGAATTGTCCCCGCTGGAGGTGACATCCCCCAGGCAGGATCCAGGCCCGGGGAACACGGGGGGGAATTTGCCGACCGTGCCCTCATTACCAGGGGCTCCTGAGCTGGGAGCCAGGCCTGGGAATCCATTGGGAATTAATGAGGGTTTGTGCTGGACTGTGGGAAGGGCAGAGGGAGGACAGCAGTGACCCTGATCCAGACCAGTGACCCCAACCCAGGGCAGAGGGAGGACAGCAATGACCCCGATCCAGGGCAGAGGGAGGACACCAGTGACCCTGATCAGGGGCTGGAGCTGTTTGTTCCTGCAGGCCCAGAGAGCAGGAATCTATTTCTGTCCTTCACCTCAATCCCCAGAGTGACCCACAAACCACATCCCGAGGCTGCGGGGCCAGATCAGGACACGGCTCTGCCCCAGGGAGGGCTCGGAGCTCCGGCGGGAATTCGGGCAGGAATTCGGGCAGGAACCGGCTCTGCAGGGCCTGGAAAAATATTGTTTGATTGATAAAGGGATTTTAAAAATTGATGTAGTGTTTTAAAGTTGAGAAAGGGTTTTAAAATTGAGGAAGGATTTTAAAATTATTAAGGATTTTGAAATTGAGAAAATATTTGAAAGTTGAGAGAGGGTTTTAAAGTTGAGACAATTTTAAAGTGGATAAAGGGTTTTAAAACTGAGAAAGGAGTTCAAACTTGAGAGAGGATTTTAAAGTTGATAAAGGGTTTTAAAACCGAGAAAGGATTTTAAAGTTGATAAAGGGTTTTAAAACTGAGAAAGAATTAGAAAATTGAGAAGGATTTTAAAGTTGATAAAGGGTTTTAAAAGTGAGAAAATATTTGAAAGTTGAGAGAGGGTTTTAAAGTTGAGAAAGAATTTTAAAATTAGACAGGATTTTAAAGTTGCTGAGGGGTCTGGCAGAGGGTGAGGGTTGCCTGTGTTTCCTGGTGCCTCGTGGGATGGTTCCCTGCAGCTCCATCCCCAGTGGAGCCCAGGAAGGCCAAGATTCCCTGAGGGAATGGTTTGGTGGTAGGTTAAGGGTTGGACTTGATGGTCTTAGAAGGGCTTTTCCAACCTGAATGATTCCATGAGTCCTAAAATCACAGAATCCCAAAATAGTTTGGTTGGAAGTGAACTTAAAGCTCATCCCATCCCACCCCCTGCCATGGGCAGGGACACCTCCCACCAGCCCAGGTTGCTCCAAGCCCCATCCCAACCTGGCCTTGGACACTTCCAGGGATCCGGGGGCAGCC
>NW_021939189.1:1273448-1274643 GCF_001715985.3 Manacus vitellinus | reverse complement strand
GTTTCATAACCCACTGCTTTCATAACCAGCTCCTCCAACACCCAACAACCAGGCTCGTGTGGCTTGTCCTCGGCTCGTGTGGCTTGTCCTCGGCTCGTGTGGCTTGTCCTCGGCTTGTGTGGCTTGTCCTCGGCTTGTGCCATGTCTGAAATCCTCTGATGCTCTTGGAATTGTCCCTCGGAGCCACAGCAGCCTCGGAGCTGTGCCTGCCTCACAGCTCCCCTCCCTCTGCACCCCAAGAGCAGGGTCTCCCTGCTCGAAACAGGCAGGAAATCCTCCTGCAGGTTTTTCCCTGCAATAATTGGGAACTAATTTTTGTGGACCCCCTTCCCGGATGGACGGGACAACCCTTGGGGTGCGGGGGAAGAGAGGGAGGAGCGGCTGAAGGGGTGGCAGGATCAGCCTTTGGCAGGCTGGGAGAGCTGGGAGGGTCACCTGGAGAAGAGAAGGCTCCAGGGAGACCTGAGAGCCCCTTCCAGGGCCTAAAGGAGCTCCAGGAGAGCAGGAGAGGGACTTTGGATAAGGGATGGAGGGACAGGACACAGGGAATGGCTTCCCACTGCCAGAGGGCAGGGACCTGGGACAAGGACATTGTGGCATGAGGGTACAGGGTGAGGCTGCCATGGAGGCACCCCAGGGATTCGGCAGCTCAGAGCCCCCAGGAGGGTGTTGGGGTGTCCTGGGGCTTCCAAACCCATCCCAGCGCCCGCCCCATCCCACAGGTGCGGATCTGGGAGATTCCCGAGGGGGGGCTGAAGAGGAACATGACGGAGGCCGTGCTGGAGCTCTACGGGCACAGCCGGCGCGTGGGGCTGGTCGAGTGGCACCCGACCACCAACAACATCCTCTTCAGTGCTGGCTATGACTACAAGGTGAGTCCTGCCCGGGAATGCCCTTGGGAAGGCCTGGAGAAGAGGAGGCTCAGGGGAGACCTCCTCACTCTCTACAACTCCTGACAGGAGGGGGGAGCCGGGGGGGGGTTGGTCTCTTCTCCCAGGTATTAGCAAGACAAGAGGGCTGGGTCTTCAGCTGTGCCAGGGGAGGTTTAGGTTAGGCATCAGAAAGAATTTCTTTCCAGAGAGGGTGCTCAGCCATTGGAATGGGCTGCCCAGGGAGGGGGTGGATTCTCCATCCCTGGAGGTGTTTAAGGACAGACTGGATGTGGCATCAGTGCCATGGGCTGGGAACCACGGCG
>NW_021939189.1:1270257-1271733 GCF_001715985.3 Manacus vitellinus | reverse complement strand
GCCAGGGCCTCCCCACCCTCACAGGGAGGAATTTCTTCCCAAAATCCCACCTATCCCTACCCTCTAACTGGTCTTTATGATGGTCCTTATCCCCCCTCACATTTCCCAGAGGAATAACCTGTCCCCATTCCCGTTGCTGCTGCAGGGCGACGGCAACATCCGCTACTACGAGATCGGCTCCGAGAAGCCCTACCTGAGTTACCTCATGGAATTCCGCTCCCCCGCCCCGCAGAAAGGACTGGGTAAGGATCCCGGGCTGCTGCTGCTCTGCTGGGAGCAGGGAAAGGCTGGATCATGGAAGGTGCTTAATGAAATGTCACAGGCAAATGGGTTTGGCTCAGGTTTGGTTTGGGTTCGGGATGGGTCAGGGATGGGTCTGGGATGGGTCCGGGATGGGTTTGGGATGGGTTTGGCGGGTGCTATTCCAGCTCCAGAGCATCAGCTGCAGCTCTTGCAGGGTGACATTCCCATCCCTGTGCGTCCTTCCCAGGGTGATTCAGCCCTGCTGGGGTTGGTGCATGTCCAAGGACACCCTTCCCGCTGTCACACGTGGCTTCAGCAGGGGACATCAGTGATTGTCCCAAATAAAGGCTGCTCATCCCTTTCCCAGCATCCCTGCAAACCTAGTGTGGCCCAGCTTGTGCTCCAGGTCCTCGGGGTGATGCCAAGGGTTGATCCAGGGAAGGGGTTGCTCCTGGGTGTGCTGGTGGGGCTGTTCTGGGTGTCTGTGCCGGGCTGACAGGCGGTGCTGCTCCGCAGGGGTGATGCCGAAGCACGGCCTGGACGTGTCGGCCTGTGAGGTCTTTCGGTTCTACAAACTCATCACCCTCAAGGGGCTCATCGAGCCCATCTCCATGATCGTGCCCAGGAGGGTGAGTCCACGGGGGGGTCTGGGAAGGGCCCAGAGGGATGGACATGCCCCACTTTGCCCAGTCTCATGGGTGGGTCTCTTTGCACCAGGCTCAGACCTCTCCGTCGCTGCACATCCCAGGGATTCCCGGGGGGGTTTGCCTGAGGTTTAATGGGAATGTTTTTTTGGAAATGCATCTCTACATTTCTCCTGGCATATGTGTTGTACAAAATCAGCTTGGTCTGCAGTGCTGGGGAACAAGGGGCTTGTCTCACCTGAGGTTTGGGGGTGTTTTGGGAAAACAGATCTCGGATCAGGGTTTGGTGTTGGGAAGCAAACCCGGGACTGTGTGGAGGGCCCATCCCAGGTTCTGAGGCAGCTCAGCAGCTGCTCATCCTCCTCCCTCCCCTCCCAGTGCCGGCCAGCACTTCCCAAATCTGCTCCCTGTGCCCCAAGTCTCCCACCCAGGAGGTCACCCCCCGGCTCCTCCCCTCCCCGCGGGTCTCTCCGTTGTCCACGGGGTGGGTTCATGGAGTGGCTGCTCTTTCCCTGTGTTTCCAGTCCGAGACGTACCAGGAGGACATTTACCCCATGACACCGGGCACGGAGCCCGCCCTGACCCCGGA
>NW_021939189.1:1266442-1269442 GCF_001715985.3 Manacus vitellinus | reverse complement strand
CTTCCCAATATCCCACCTAAATCTCCCATCCTTCAGTTTAAATCCATCCCCTTTTCCCATCACTACAGATCCTGCTAAAAAGCTTGTCCCCAAAATCAGCCAGATCAGGGCCCAGTCCTAGCACAGCCCCGGGGCTGGGAGGGGGGAGAAGTGGACGCTGTGGCCCCTCCAGCTCCATCCCTCCCTCTCCCTCCTTCCCTTGCAGCTCCTCCGGGTGTTTTTCCGGCAGCAGGACGAGATCCGGCGGCTGAAGGACGAGCTGTCTCAGAAGGACATTCGGATCCGGCAGCTCCAGCTGGAACTAAAGAACTTACGGAACAGCCCGAAGAACAATTAACTCCCAGGGACATTTTCTAAATAAACTCTCGTTGTTTCTACTCGCTCTTTAACTTTATTGTCCCCACTGACCCAGCCGGGAGCCAGGACCCCGCCGAGATCCCGCGCCGCTGGATCCGCGTGTGCCCGGCCCTGATCCCGCTCTAACCGCTGCCTCCGAGGGGCCGGGGGCTCCCCGTGAGTAGGAGCCCTGTGCCCCCCCCTCGGGACGGGCCGGATTCCCGGGAAAGCTGACGCTTCCTTGCTATTAATTTCTTTTTCCTATGCAAAAAAATTGTGACGGCGGGGGCAGAACTGGAAGGGGTGGGAAGGGCTGGATCACCAAAGCTGGGGGGGTGTGGGGGGAGACTGGGAGCATTCCCATGGTGGGAAACTGGGAGCCTTTCCATGGTGGGAGCCCAGGATCCATCCCACGGTGGGAGCCTGTGATTCTTCCCATGGCAGAAGCCCGAGATCCGTCTGATGGTGGGAGCCCGGGATCCATCCCACATCCCACAGTGGGAGCCCAGGGCCCTTTCCCATGGTGGGAACTCAGGACTCTTCCCATGGCGAGAGCCTGTGATCCTTCCCATGGTGGGAATCCAGGATCCATCCCACTGTGGGAGCCAGGGACTCTTTCCCATGGTGGGAGCACAGGGTCCTTCCAACTGTGGGATCCCGGGACTCTTCCCACTGTGGGATCCCGGGATCCCTCCCGTGGTGCCAGTGGCCATGGCACGGCCGGGCAGGCTCTGGCACAGCCAGGATTTGGCAGGAGCAGCCTGTGAGTGTCCCAGGGCTGCAGCCCGGGAAGGGAGCAGCTCCACGTGCCCCAATATCCTTCAAAATAACAAAAAGCCAGGCTGGGGTTCCTACCTGGGAAGGGATTTTTGCTCCTTCCACCTCTGTCAAGAGGGATTTTCCCTCCTCCTGTCTGCTGGGACACTGCCAGGGCCACGGGGAGGGGGAAGGATGTCCCTGGGATGGATGTCATGGTCTGCCCCAGGGATGGACCCAAGGGATGGATTCTGTGGGATGGACCCTGTGGGATGGACCCAAGGGATGGATTCTGTGGGATGGACCCCAGGCATGGATTCTGTGGGATGCATCCCAAGGATGGACCCTGTGGGATGGACCCAAGGGATGGATCCCAAGGGGTGGTCCCTGTGGGATGGACCCCGTGGGTGTCAGTGGGTTCAGCACGTTGTACAATCCCAGGTTGGATGGATTTGATCTGTAGCACAGGGAAGGACACCAAACACTGCTGGATTTCCTTATACATCCCTATTTTCCCTGGCTCCAAGCTGCTGAGCTGCCTGGCACCCCCGGGCAGGGCTGTCCCCGTGCCCCCGGCGTGTCCCGCTGCCCCCGTCGCGTCCCACGTGCTGTCAGTGCCCGTTGTTATTTATGCTACCACGGAATAGTGCTGGAATAAAACCTTTTCAGGACACCACAGCCCTGGTCACTCCTGTCCTTCCTCCCCCAGGGGTTGTGTGGGAGCGCTGGGCCCCCCTGAGGGGGTGGGGGGACCCCCAGGGGCACTTCTGGGGGTGCACAAAGGGGTGTGGTGGGGCAGGAGGGGGGAAACGGCCAAAGGTGAATCCTGGAATGGTTTGGGTTGGAAGGGACCTTAAAAATCATCCAGTGCCACCCCCTGCCCTGGGCAGGGACACCTCCCACCAGCCCAGGTGGCTCCAAGTTCATCCAACCTGGCCTTGGACACTTCCAGGGATCCAGGGGCAGCCACAGCTTCTCTGGGCAACCTGTGCCAGGGCCTCCCCACCCTCCCAGGGAACAATTCCTTCCCAATATCCCAGCTAACCCTCCTCTTCCAGCTTCAAACCATTCCCCCCATCCTATTACTACAGATCCTGCTAAACTTCCATCCATTACAAACCTCCCGTGTGGTGACTGAGCTCAGATTTCCAGGGAAAAATGCCTCTATCCCTGTGTGTGAGCCAGAGGGTGCTGTGAGGGCAATTGGGATGGAAACGGAGTTTTTAAGCTTTATTTCCCATTTTTCCTGCTCTCGAGGGCTGTGTTGCCATTGGGTGCCAGGACTGGAGTTGCTGGGTTTATCCTGCCCCAGAACTGGAAGGAAACCCCCCTCTTTGGGTCTTGGCTGTTCCGTGTGAGGTCGTTCACGTCCCGCGGCCTCCGAGGGGACCCACTGCTTTAAATCATCCCTGGGAAGGGAAGAGCCAGTGTTTTTCCTTGGATTCCTGTAGAATGAGCCCAATTACAGCTGCGGGTGGGGATGATTAACGAGCTAATTAACATATCTGCAAACTTCAGCACAAACCCAGCCGGGGCCTCCTCAGGAGGCTGGTGCAGGATGTGACCCCGTGGGGTGGCTCTGGGTGGGCTCTGGGCTGTGGATCCCTTTGCAAAGGGGGCTCAGGGGGCTCCCAAAATGTTTGGGATGCGCCAAAAATCTCCAGCCGGAGCCGTGGCTGCCCAATTCCCGGGAAAAACCCTCAGCTGGGATCAGGATCGGGATCGGGATCGGGCTGCTCCTCCTGCACCTCCCCCTGTGGGGTCAGCTCCAGCTTTTCCCTCGGCACCAGCTGGGCTGATTAAAGCAGGAATTCCCGGTTTAGGGATGACACTGAGCTGTGTCACTCACTGCAGGGAAGGGGTGGAGAGCTGGGGGGGTCACCTGGAGAAGAGAAGGATCCAGGGAGA
>NW_021939189.1:1263265-1266117 GCF_001715985.3 Manacus vitellinus | reverse complement strand
TTTCCCAAGCTGGCCCCATCCCAGGCTGAGCTCTCCCCCTTCCCATCCCGCTGCTCCCTCACCCCTCTGCCATCCCCAGGGATAACAGGATTGAAGGAAAAAGGCTCAGAGCCCTCAGCTGTCCCTTCCCTTCCCAAAAGGGCCGTGGGGTGATGCCTTTCCCACTGTTTTTCCCTTCCCTGGTAATGCCATCCCTCCCTGCTCATCCTTATCATCCTGACCTACTTTCTGCTTCCTGGAGGTTTGGCTTTGTCTGAGGCTCCTCAGCTGCAGGATTATTGTTAATTCCCCGTTTTCCGACGTCCTCAGAGGCCCCGTTGAAACGACGAACTAAAAAATGAAAACTCAAATCAAAACCAAAATCCCCCCGAATTTACAGACGATGAAGGTCCAAGGTCCGGGTTTGGAAATCAGGAATTAAGCAAATGCTGTGGAGTTGAATTAACTGGGAGTTTCCTGGGAATTTTATGAGGATGCAGCTGGTCCCCCCCTTTTCCTGATATCCCTAAAATCAAGGGGTGCCTTTGTCCTGACAGGAATTGGCCCCTGTGGGGTTCAGGTCATTGACTCTCCATTGTGGGAGCACAATTCCTTCACAGCAAGGAATTACTGGGAATTTTTATAAATTTGGTGTATTTTTAGGAATTTTGCACGGCTGCCTTTTGACCCCAAGTGAGATCCCCAAAATCCAACCCTCCTATCCCCAGAAAGGGCCTTTTCCACCCCCAGAATCCAGCTTTTCCATTCCTTCCCAGAGGCTTTTCAACACTCAAAGGGGAATTTGGTGCTCGAGCGGAGCTGAAGCTCCCCCAGGATTTGTGCTGTGGATGGATCCTGCTCTGGGAATCCTGGAGCTCCCAGAGAGCTGGAGAGGGATTGGGAAAAGGACCTGGAGTGCCAGGAAAAGTGGGAACAGCTTCCCACAGTCACAGGGATAGCTGGGATCTGTCACTTCCCACCTCCAACAAAAAGGCTCTTTTTTTTTCCCAAAAAGATCCAACTAAGAAGCAATATGGGATTTTCCAGAGCTTCTCCAGCTCCTGCAGGGCACAGAAATGGGACTGGGAGCATCCAGAACGTGCTGCTTGTTCCATAATTCACCTTTCAGACCCAACTCGCTCCAGAGACAGGAAGACACGGAGACTCCTGGCACAGGGAGCCCTTCCCTGGACACTCCCAGAGCAGCTTCCCCTGAGCTGAAGGAACCAGGAATTCTTTCTTCCAGGCCTGGATAAACAGGGAGAGGATTAAACAGCACAAAGGATCACACCACCAGGAACCCACATTCCAGAGGGAAAATGGCATTTCAGGAGCTGCATTAAAGCCACGACTTCTCCCTCGGGTTCATCCAACCCCAGCTTTTTTATGGAGCAAAAGGTCCCATCCAGCTCCTAAAAATCTCCGGGAATTTCCCAGCCTGGCTCTCGGAAAGGGCTGCAATTCCTTCTTCCCAGTGGCCCATCGGACTCAAATAAGCCACAGAAAAAATTGTATAAAAAGATTTATTGAAATTCATCAATGACAAACAGACATAAAACTCAAAGTTTGGCTCTTCTGGGAAAAAAAACAAAAACAAAAAAACCAAACGAAACAAACCAAAAACAAAAAAAAAAAAACCAAAACCAAAACCTGTTGCAAATGTATTTATACAGATGAAATATTGACTAGGAAATACAAGTCACTTCTAAAGCTATTTTTAAAGAGGGATATGAAAGTAAAACTGTACATTCACTAGGCATTTTCAGTCATTTTACTGACTTCCACTAGGTAAGAAAATACAATTTTAATTAGTATCTCGTGCTTGAGTGTATGAAAAGAAACCTCCTACCCTACATGCTGAACTGCCTCCTGGATTTAGGGGTGTAAAAAGTCTTTTTTCCAAGTATAGAGCACAAGTGGAAGTAGTTTCTCATCACTTAAAATCGACTCTATTGGTGTTATATATTACAGACCAAAATAGTACACACCTTATTTAAAAGGGTTGGAACATTTTTTTTATTACAATTGTCAAATTCATCTCACTAGTAACTCAGGAATTAGGAACACTTTTTATATATATTTATATATATATTTTAATGCCTGCCATTTTCAGTGTCTTGGCTGCACCTCAGCCAAAAAAAAACCCAACAAAAAACCCAAAACAAAACAAAAACAAAACTCCCCTTCCCTCCCCTCCAAAAAAAATTAAAAACAAATGGAAAAAGGAAAAAAAACACACAACACACAGGGCAGGGATTGCAAATTCACCCCCCAAAGCAGATCCAAAGGAACACCCCAAAAAGAAAAACAAGCCCAAGGAAAACATTTGGTCACTATTTACAAAGAGCAAAAAACCAAAAAAAACCCCAAAAAGCCAAGGGAGCTCCAAAAAGCAGGGAAAAGTGGCTGAAAATGGCAGTCATTCCCGGGGGGAAAGGAAAAGCACGGAGCAAGATGCCATTCTCACCCTGTTGCTGTGGAGGGATGGTGCCCTGCCTCGAATTCCAGCAGCAGTCCCCCCCAAAAAAATGCTTGTTGGGTGTTTATTTAACGAGTGGGAAAACCCCAACCTCTGCCACCGTCTCCAAGTGTGGGATTTGGGGGATGAGCCGCCGGGCCCCAGTTTTTGGTTTGCATCCTTATTTTCCTTCCGGATGGCAAAGTTATCCACTCCAAGAATAAGAAACAAATTACCACTTGGTTTATACTCAAACTATTGCAGTTACAGGGACTAAAGGAAGGGGATTTAAAAAAGAAAAGAAATTTCCAATGAATAGGAGGAGGAGTGGCAGTAAAAATAGTATTTTATTCCCTTGCCCACCCAGTCTCTGCTTCTCCCTCTCGTTCCCACAGCAACATTACAATCAGAAAAA
>NW_021939189.1:1252899-1262250 GCF_001715985.3 Manacus vitellinus | reverse complement strand
TTGGGGAGGGAATAACTGGGGGTTGGGATGGAATAACTGGGGTTGGGGAGGGAATAACTGGGGGTTGGGATGGAATAACTGGGGTTGGGGAGGGAGTAACTGGATTCTGGCACAGTTTCAGTGCAGAAAATCCCAAGGAATCACAGAATCACAGGTATGGAGCTGCAAATTTTGTTCCCATGTCCTGGGTTTAGTAAAACTTGACTAGTCAGAAGGTGCTCCAGGGGCAGAGTTAAATCCTGGACGTGCCCAGAGCCTGAGGAGCTGCTTTCAGGAGGCTGAGGAACAATTCAGGAGTGGCAGGGGAGGATCTAAGGCTGGAGGACAGGGAAGAACCTCCCACAATCCCACTTTAGCCCCATCCCAGATTTCTGCTGACAGCAAAGGCCTGTCCCAGCACCAAGGAACATTCCTGGGAAGAGCCTTGAACAGGGTGGGGGACTTAAAGTCCTCAAAACTGTCAGTATTTGGGGCATTTCTTGCCCAGCTGCTCCCAGCTGGAGCAAGTTCAATCCTCACCTCCTCCTCTCCACTCACATCCTCCTCTTCTCCTTCCTCCTCTTCCTCCTCATCTTCTTCATCTTCTACTACCTGAGCATCATCATCGTACTCCTCTTCTGCACAAACACAACGAACCACTCAGACATTTCCAGCTGATTTTTTAGGATGTTGCTGCCCCAGCTCTGCCCTCCCAGGGACACCAGGAGCCCACAGGGAGCCTTCCCTGGGGCCAGCAGAGGATTTTAGGGAGCTGTGCAGCTGCACCCCTGCTCTGGGGCTGCTCAGCCACTCGTGGAGCCTCGGGACTGGTGCAGCTCCAGCTGCTCCCCTTCCCATGAATATGCATTTTGGAGCCCGGGGGACGTGTCCAGTTCTCCCAGTGTCCAGCTGCTCCCACCAGGAGAGAGCAGAACATCCCCACCAGGAGTTGGGAACCCTTCCAGGGACCCCCCCATGCCTTGACACCCCCCAGTGTCACCTCCTGTCCATTTAGGGGGTCACAGCCCCTTTCCAAGGGGAAAGGGATCAAACACAACCACCCCACGTGCTCCGACCCAGAGCATTTCCCTGCTGCAGGAACGGCCTTTGGGAGCTTTTCCATGCATTTGTGTGGAAGCAGGCACTGCCAGGCCCTCTCAGAGCTCCCACTCAGCACTGAGGGAAAAGTGCAAGTGCAGCTGTTCTGCTTTTGCTGTGAGAGCTGGGTTTGGGATCCAGCACATTCCCCGGCTCCGGGGGCTCCTCCGGCCGTGCCGGGTGTTGGGGGCAGATGGCACCTCCAGCTCTGGGACCCCCTCATTTCCCTGCCATTACAGGTTTGTTTGGGATCCCCCTCATTTCCCTGCCATTACAGGTTTGTTTGGGACCCCCTTCATTTCCCTGCCTCTAAAGGTTGGTTGTTCCTTCATTGCTTCAACACACACTCACTCACTCCTCTCTTCTGGCTGATCTCGTTTTGTCCTCATGGATCAGCCTCAGCTCCTTAATTCCTGCTGTTTTCCAGGTTCTCACCCTGCCCTTCTCCCTCTGCACATCATCCTTCTCACCCATTTCTGCCGAACACCCTCACCCCTGGCTGCTCTGTTCCCTGAACCCTCTCAGTGCCTTCCCCCTGGTGCCTTCCTTCTCCCACCCTTCTCTAGGGATAAAATCCACAGAACCACAGAATATGCTGAGCTGGGAGGGATCCACAAGGATCATCCAGTCCAACCCTTATCCCTACACAGGCCCATCCCCAAGAGTCACACCCTGTGCCCCAGAGGATCATCCAAACCCTCCTGGAGCTCTGGCAGCCTTGGGGCTGTGCCCACTGCCCTGGGGAGCCTGGGCAGTGCCAACCACCCTCTGGGAGAAGAACCTTTCCCTGAGATCCAACCTGACCCTGCCCTGGCACAGCTCCAGCCATTCCCTGGGTCCTGTCAGTGGTCCTACAGAGCACTGTGCCTGTCCCTGGTCCCACAGAGCTCTGTCCCTGGTCCCACAGAGCTCTGACCCTGTCCCTGTCCCTGGTCCCACAGAGCTCAGTTCCTGCCCTTTGAGGACGTGGCTCTTTAGGCCCCGTCCACCTCTCTCCCCTCATTCCTTTGAGGACACTGAGCTGCAGGAGCTGCTGAGAACCCCAAGAGCTGCAAGCCAACCACCCCAGGCAGTCCCTGCACCCCTCAGGCACCCCCTCCACCCCCACCTACCATCCTCATCCTCCTCCTCGTCGTCCAGCCCCTCCACGTAGCCCTCGGCGTCCGAGTCCGGCGCTTCTTTGTCGTCCCGATCTTTCACTAGAGATAAGACTGAGAAAGTTGCTCTTTCAGGCCCTGCCCATTCCCCTCGTTCCTTTGAGGACACTGAGACACTTCTCCTTTACATCAGCCAGGAAGGAGCTGCCGAGAACACCCTTCTCTTGCCACCAAGTCAGAGCTGGAAGCAAAAGGCACCGAGAGGCGGCGTGTGGGTCTGTGACCCCGGGGCCCCCCGGCAGCGCCCTGCACGTACCATCCTCATCCTCCTCCTCGTCATCCAGGCCCTCCACGTAGCCCTCGGCGTCCGAGTCCGGCGCCTCCTTGTCGTCCCGGTCGTAGCCATCGAGGTACGTGAGCTGGGGCAGGAGCTTGAACACGTTTTCTCTGTAGTCGTTCAGGTTGGTGACCTCGCAGTTGAACAGGTCTAAGCTCTTCAGGTTTTCTAACTTTTTCTGCAAAAAACAGGGACATCTCTCGGCTCTCATCCCCTACAAAGCAACGGGAGCGGAGGGAAGGCACCCGAGGGATTCCCGTGGGCACAGGGGCATTTCCAGGTGTTATTTGGGTATATTTGGGGCATTTGGGCACTTCTAGATCGGGGTGGAGAAAGATCTGCAGGGTCAGCTGTGGGATCTGGGAGGGGTGAAGGATCTCCCTGGAGTTCAGCAGCTCACAAAAGTTTGGGAGAATGCACCCAAGGGATTCCCGTGGGCACAGGGGTGTTCTGGGGGGTTACTGGGGTATATTCAGGGCATTTGGGCACTTCTGGATTGGGGTGGAGAGAGATCTGCAGGGTCTGCTGCAGGATCTGGGAAAGGTGAAGGATCTCCCTGGAGTTCAGCAGCTCACAAAAGTTTGGGAAGAGGTGATGGTGCTGTGAGGGACCACACTGGGAATAAATAATATCCAGTCAGTTATTCCAAAGGCTCCAGAGCCAATCAGGGGTTGTGAAAGTTTGGGAAGAGGTGATGGTGCTGTGAGAGACCATGGTGAGAATAAATAATATCCAGTCAGTTCTCCCAAAGGCTCCAGAGCTGGTTCAGTGTATTGAAACTATTTCAGATGGAAGTAGGAACAGGGTATTTGGACACAAGAACTTTGCTAAGAGACGTTTGAAATACTTGAATGATTTTTACCTCAGTCTCTGGAAAATGAAAAAGGTGTAGAAATGGAATAGGAATTGATTCCTGGGGTTTTTGGTTGGGGTTTTTTTTGGAGGGGATCTGCACTGCCCACAGCACTTTATCATGTTAATAATAAAAGCACAGGAGTTGAGGGTTTGGATCCACCCTTATTAAGTATTTCTATCAAGGCTTATGACACATCTCCCTTCTGCAGTTCAGTGTGTGGAGCAACAGTGACACCGAGGAAACAAGGAGCCTGAAACTGGGAGAACTGGGACAACTGGGAGCACTTCCAGCCCTTGGAGTTTAACAGCTCTGCCCTTCCCTT
Source organism: Manacus vitellinus (assembly GCF_001715985.3). Classification (NCBI taxonomy): domain Eukaryota; kingdom Metazoa; phylum Chordata; class Aves; order Passeriformes; family Pipridae; genus Manacus; species Manacus vitellinus. Next base: position 1,258,561 of record NW_021939189.1, on the reverse strand, counting down.
CTGCTGAGGGGAAGGAGATCCACGATGGAACTGCTCCTGGAGACGTTGCAAGGCAGTGCTGTGTCTGGAGGGCAGATCCACAGCCCGTGGAGTCCTGGGAGCTGCGGGATTCCCGGGATTCCCGCAGGGTGGGGGAGCCCGGCCCAGCCCCGCAGCCACTAGAGGGACCCAGCGGCTCACCGGGAACAGGGAGAGGGACCGGGATAAGGGCCTGGAGCCGGGACAGGGGATGGCTTCCCACTGCCAGAGGGCAGCGTTACATGGGATACTGGGAAGGGATACTGGGAAGCAATTCTTCCCTGGGGAGTGGTGAGGGACTGGAATGGAATTCCCAGAGAAGCTGTGGCTGTCCCATCCCTGGCAGTGTCCGAGGCCAGGTTGGAGCAACCTGGGCTGGTGGAAGGTGTCCCTGCCCATCCAGGACCTGCTTAAGGTCCCTCCCAGCCCAAACCACTCCAGGATTCTCTGGGATCAGGTCGGAGCAGCACAGGCCCTGCTCCCTGGGCAGTGTGTCCATGGGGGAGCTGAGCCATCCCTGCCCTTGCCGTGCAGCCAGGGGGGGAATTTGGTCCAAAGCTCAGCCAGCTTCCCAAGAAACAAGCAGGCAGGGAGAGGGAGGGAGTTTTCCAGCTGGGATCAGCCCAGAGAAGCTGTGGCTGCCCCATCCCTGGGAGTGTCCAAGGCCAGGCTGGAGTCACCTGCTCTGTGGAAGGTGTCCCTGCCCCTTCCCACCAAAGCACACCAGGATTCCCTCATCCCCCAGCGGGGTCACCCCCCCGGCCCCGACTCACCAGAGGTTCTATTGTACCGAGATCTTTAATTTTGTTGCCGCTTAGATTTAGATGTGTGAGGTTTGGACACTTTTCTGCCAACACTTCCAGGCCTCCTGAGATTCTGTTGTCGCTCAGCTCGAGCTGAAAGGCACAGAAAGAGCTCGAGCTTGGGGTGCAAACAGAGCCCGGAGCAAAGGGGATCCAGTTGTTTTTACCCAACTGGACACATTTGGGGGGGAAAAGGGAGGGGTTGGCCTGGGAGGTTTTTTATTTACCTTCTTAAGTTTGTTTAACTTTGGTAAGTTTGCAACTGAGGTTAAGCCTACGTTGATTGTACTTAAGAATTCCAGCTCCTCAAACTCATCCGTGAGGCCCTCGATTTTGCCTTCGTACGACCTGCAGTTGTCCAGAACGAGTTCTTTAACCTGGGGAGGGAAGAGAGGGCACAAATCAGGAAAAAATTCAAGGGATTCTGGGTATTTTCAGTGTCTGATCCCTCCTTTTGCTGGTCTGGGCAGCAGCGTTTCACAAACACCGGGATTTGGATTTGCTGCCTTTTTTTTGCAAACGACATCAACAGTTCAAAACATGTCCTTTCCTAATTCAATAATAATTTAAGTAACTGATTCTCTATATAAATATAGAATAAATTACTCATTTAAATAATATTATTAAATTATATTATAGATTAATGCTGGCTTAACCCTTCTGCTTGTGAGAAGCAGCATCATCTTTAATAAACACGAGTAAAAAGAATCCTAAAAAACCACAAAACCGAGTGAAAAGCATCCTAAAAATATGAAACCAAACTATCAATTTTTAAACTAACAACTCTGCCCCTCCACACAATTCATGGGTTGCTACAATATATTACTGGCTGTTAAAATGACTTCTTCCTGTAGAATTTTTGGAAGAATTCTTCCTGGAAGAATTTTTGGATCTTCCCAAGCCGGGTGTGCTCAGACACCCCCGAGAGCAGGACCTGGAGATCCTAAACCAGGTCATGTTTGATCCTCCTCTCCAGGGCAGCTTGATGGGGTATTTTAGGGAAGATCTCCAGGGAGGAATGTGGTATTTTAGGGAAGATCTCCATGGAGGGAACTCCTTTGTTGGGGAACAAAGGGACGTGTTTGGTGGTGCGGGAAGGGGAGGCTCCGTGAGTGTCACTGTCCCCTTATCTCCCCCACCCTGCTGCAGCAGGGGGAGGTGGAGATAATGTCCCCAAGGGTGGGGAGAATGTCCCCAAGGGTCTGGGAGCTGCAGACCTGCCCAACAAGCCCACGGGATGTTACAGCCCAGGGTTTGGGGGTTGTTTATAAACAGGTTTTTTTCTGCTGTTACCATCCACTGACCCAACAGCACTGATGGAAATGAGACCCCAAACACAGCCCAGCCCAGCTAAAACTGCTCCTTTTTCACTTAAACTGCTCATTGTTTTACTAAACTGCTCCTTTTTTACTTAAACTGCTCCTTTTTACCCCAAAGCTCCCAGGATTCACATCCCTCCCCAACCAACTTGAGCTTTCCCGGGCTCTGCACGATTCCTGTGGCTCCACAGGAAGGACCCCCCTCCCATTTGAGGAACAGCCTTTTCCACACCTCCCAGAGCATTCAGAGGGGAGAAATAACTCCCAGCAGATTTCCCTGGAAAAGCCCATCCTTGTGCTCGGTTTGTTTCCAGGTGGGAAAGGGAAGAGGTGCCGCTTCCCACTGGGAATGGGATAAAAAGGACCACGTGCAGAGACAGGAGGCCACTGCTGAGCTCACCCCAAGGACAGTTAACATGCAAATACTGCAATTCCTCCATTTTTATTCCTGCAATCCCCCTGCCCAGGGAAGAATCTGATGGAGTTTTCCAGCTCCAAATAACATCCCTAGATTTCTAATTAAATCCCAGGCACTGAAGTCAACAGGGAAGGGAGCCCAGAGCAACACAGAGCACAAGTGATTCATTGAGAGGAGGAGGAGCAGTGCGAGACAGGAAAGGCTTTTTTCCAAGGCTCCACGGTTTTCCTAGAGGAATTCTGACAGGGAATGGCTCCACCAAAGCCCTCCAGAAGAATGTGAGGGTGGGGAGAAGAAACCCAAGATCAAGTCCATGCTCCTGATCCCACATGTGACTATGGAAAAAAAAAAAAAGAGCCCCAAAACTCCCCAAATAAGCTACAAAACTCCAAAGCACTCCCTGGTTTGAAATTTTAAAGCCACTTGCAAGGCAACTTTTTATCTTTTCACTCAACAGCATCTTTTTACTCAACAGTATTTGAGTATCAGGAGCCTCCAGCGAGATCAGTCTGGGGACAGACAGAGTCCTCTCGCTCATCTGCTCCACACACACCCCGAGTTCCCGCCAAAAAAGAAGGGAAAAAAGTCAAATAAAGCTGCATTTGCCCCTATCTGGGTCCCTGCTCGGCAGCAGGAGGGTCCTGCCTGCTCCTTTATCTCCCCTGGCCAGGGAGGAGGCTCAGCCAGCACCCAGGGACACCTTTGGGAGCTGTTCTCCAGCCCGGGAAGCTCCTGCACGAGGGGGGTTTTGCCTCATCCTCTTTGCAAGGAAGTTTGTGGGAATGCAGGAGGATGAGGGAAGGATGGAGGGGAAAGGCAAAAGGGGGCAAAGAGCACCCAAACCTCCCTGGGAGACAGAAACAGCACCTGCCCTCACCCAGGGAGGAGCCATCCATCCATCCATCCATCCGTCCATCCATCCCTCCATCCGTCTATCTGTCCATCCATCCCTCCGTCCATCCCTCCATCCGTCCATCTGTCCATCCCTCCATCCATCCATCTGTCCATCCATCCTCCCCAAGGATGGAGAAGAGGCAAACAGGGAACTGGACAAAGTTTCCTCAGGAGCAGAGAGGAAATTTGAGGCAGAGGTGGAAGTAGCCATGGACGCAGCAGGAAACCCTTAAATATGACAGGAGATGAGCCAACCTCTGCTTTTCCTTTGCTCCTTTTAGGATCCTGGAATGGTTTGGGTTGGGAGGGACCTTCGAGATCATCTCATTCCACCCCCACCGTGGGGGTTTTAGGGCAAGGCTGTTTCCTCTCTGCTTTCCAAAAAACTTTGATCCAGAAGTACCACATTCTCTTCTTCCCAGAGATCCTGGGCAATGGCACAGGCAAACAACTCCATCTCGGAATCCAAGTGGCCAGGGCTGGAAGCAGCTTGGTGGAGCTGGAGATTTATTTAGGGAAGAGCAGAGCAGGAGCTCCTGATCCTCCCCAGGAGAAACCACAGCAACACCACATCAGTGCTTTTGAGGCCAGAGGTGCATTAACAACACATGGAATCACCACTGGAACAACAGGATTCCAGCCAAAATTCCAGTCAAAACTAGGATGGTTTTATGCTCTAAGAGATTTATGAACCCTGTAGAAGACTCAGGAGGATGAACTGGGCTCGGGGGGCTTTTCCCGACTTCCCTGCCATGGGCACCCTCCCTGTCCCACAGGACCCCATTCCCTTCATCCAGTACAAGCAGTAGGAGCTCCCACACAGCTCTTGGAAGTGTTACATTCCCCTCATCCCACTCTCCTCCCCATGTCCTTAGGAACTCTCTGGTCCCTGTTCCAGTGGAGGTGCCCCAGGAACCTCCAGGACTACCAGGGCACTTCTCCAAGGCTTTGGCTGCTGCCCAGAGATCCCTTCCCAACCCTGAGCCCCCCGGCTGGGACTGAGCAGCTCCTCCGAGTCCTGGAGAACATGTGGATGAGGGGAGGGGGATCCCACTGGCATCCCTGCACTGCTGGGGATGAGGCTCTGGGGGGATGATTTGAACCCATCTGGGATTGAGTGTCCTCAGGAAATTTGTGTTCAGCTGCACCAAAGACAAGCAAACCCAACCTGCCGAGGTTGTGTATCCTTAACTCCATCCCTGCACCACAGAGCAGGGCCTGGAGTCAGCACTAACAGAACCCAAACCACAGGACCTGCACTCATCATCCCAAAAAACTGCTACACGTGGGAAACAGTGGGAAAGCAACAGCCCACAGGCACCCAACCACCAGTGCCACCACAGCACCTACTGGGACAGCCTGGGAGGCACCCAGAGGTGAGAGGGTGGCACAAAAGCCACACAGGACATCCCAAGACATCCCCAGCCCCGACTGGATCCATGAGAAAGGACCAGCAGTGTTTGGGTTGGGATGTCACACGTGGTGCAGCTTCAACTGCCCAGCGTCCCTCACCCAGCCTGGCCTGCCTTGTCCTCTGGGCTGGCCCTGTCCTGTCCCTGTCCCCATCTGTCCCTGTCCTTCCCTGTCCCTCAGCAGGTGCCCCCTGCTCCAGCAGGCACTTCCTGGGGGCTCCCTCCCTTCTGCTCTGTGTTCTCCCGGGATCAGCCCTTGGCTTTCCCGCAAGTGAGGAGATTCCTGCTTCTCCCCCCACCTCCCCAGGCCCCACAGTGGCCATCCCAGACTCTATTCCTGACAGTCCCAGGTGCTTCCAGCACATGCCACTGGGTCTGGTGGATGCCAGCATCCCTGAGCTCCTCAGGACTCCCCTGCCATCCCCCTGCCTGGCTGGTAACCAGGGCTCTGATCTCCCTGCACTCTGCTGGGTCCCAAAGGCACAGCCTGGATCCTTCCCAGCCCCGGATCCTTCCCGGCTCCTGAGAGCCTCCCCCTGCTCCCAGGTGAGCTGGACAGCCAGGGGGGAGCAGGGACTGCATCCCATGGAATTCCTCCCAGCTGACACCTGGGACCTGGCAGACAGACCACCCCTCTCTCCCTCATCCACACAGACACAATCATGGAATTACTATGGTTGGAAAAGCCCTCCCAGCCCATGGATCCCCCCTGTGCCCCATCCCCACCTTGTCCCCCAGCCCAGAGCACTGAGTGCCACGGCCAGGCCTTCCTGGGACACCTCCAGGGCTGGGCACTCC
>NW_021939189.1:1250083-1251539 GCF_001715985.3 Manacus vitellinus | reverse complement strand
TGAATTCCCGATTCAGATCCCATCTGGAATGTGACCAGGCCAGCAAATGCTCAGGTGAAGGGCCTGTGAAAGCCTTGGGCTGAGAGCTGCTCTGGACACTCAAAGACATGACTCAAGGTCTGCTCCAAGATGATCCAGGGACCACCAAAATGTGACCAACTTCAACAACCAAATTTACAAAGAATAAATAAATAAAGATAAACCTCCCATGTGCCACTTGCCACCTGCACTCAGGACAGACCTTCAGGGAGAGCCTCCCACAGTCCCACCCCAGAGCAGCCTCAGGCCACGCCGAGCTCAGCTCCTGGTGGAAAACTGCCAGGAAAGAGAACCTGGAGTATCCCCAGCCCCAACTGGAGCAGCTGCTCCTGGATGTGCCCAGGACACACCTCAGGAGCTGTGTGGCCCTGCCAGAGCTCTGCCCACGTGGGCAGGGCCCCCTCCAGCCCTGGCGTGCTGCCCCCGGGCACGAGGGAGCCGGGCAGGTGCCACCGCTCCGACCGCTGGCCCGCGGCCACCGGGATTCCCCTTCCACTGGGAATCCTCAGCTGCTCCTTCCCAGGGTGCCTGGGGATCAGGACCTGCCCACAAACACAACCAGACCCGACAGGGAAGGGGCAATTCCAGTGGTTTGACCTCCTCTTCCTCCTCCAAGATCCCAGAACAAGGCACCAACCAGGGCGTGGTCCTTCCTTATCCAAACCACCCCATGGATTTGGATTGACCCCTTCCAGGTTCTACTGGGAGTATCTGAGATGGGATAAACTGATTGAAGTCACTTGTATAACTCAAGCAGTGAGCCACGGCCACCTCCCTGGCACAGCCCCTGCAAACTGGACTCCATGAGCCTTGGGGGGCCATTCCAACTTGTAACATTCTGGGATTCTGGGAAATCCCAGGGCAGGGAGAAACGCTGCAAAAATGGCCACATAACACCACTCAACTCCAACCTCAACCCCAACCCATGCTCATCACCAAACCACGGCCTCGGGTGCCCAATTCTTGTACCAAGGTCACGTGAAGGCACTGCTGGAGCTCCACATCCCCCGGGGTTTGTCAAAGGGATGCAACCTCAGGCTTTCCCCTTGGAATGTCTCTCGCATCTCCTTGGAAACTCCAGCACTTTTAAACACCCCCAAAAGTGGCAATTCAGCATCCCAGGATCCCTGAGGGTGGAAAAGCCCTCCAGGATCATTGATTCTACCCTGTCCCCCAGCCCAGAGCACTGAGTGCCACGGCCAGGCCTTCCCTGGACACCTCCAGGGCTGGGCACTCCAAACCTCCCTGGGCAGCCCCTGCCAAGGCCTGTCCACCCTTTCCAGGGAGAAATTCCTCCTGATGCCACCTTTCAAACTCCCCTCACTCCAGCTGGGCTCTGTTTAGGCTCATCCCACAAGGATTGGTGTCCTATTCCTGGAGGATCCCGCATCACCCCGTCCCAAGGGAAAGGAGCAGG
>NW_021939189.1:1246052-1250077 GCF_001715985.3 Manacus vitellinus | reverse complement strand
GGACACCTCCAGGGCTGGGCACTCCAAACCTCCCTGGGCAGCCCCTGCCAAGGCCTCACCACCCTTCCTAGGAAGAAATTCCTGCTGATGCCACCTTTCAAACTCCCCTCACTCCGGCTGGGCTCTGTTTAGGCTCATCCCACAAGGACTGGTGTCCTATTCCTGGAGGATCCCACATCACCCCATCCCAAGGGAAAGGAGCAGGGGAGAGACGCAGGAAACTTCTGGTGTTTTCTTTACTTGCTTGTTGTTTTGTGCTCTGTTTTCCTTATTTTTTTTTAATTCCAAGTTGCTCCACGTTCAGAGCGAGCTCTGGAAAAAACTCTGGCTCAATAAATGAAGGTTTTTACCCTCCAATATTTTACATCACACAGCTCTAAACCCCGAGAGCGAGACAAAGGGATGCTCCAACTCATTTTACTCCGTCAAACTCCAAATATTTGAGACAGACCGTTTCAAAGATGCCAATAAACAGCTGGATCGTTGCATTAAATGCTTCTGAATATTCCCATTCTTGCTCTCCAGCTGGGATCCCTCTGCTCTGCTCCTGGCTGGAGTGGGGGACTCCACGGATCGCTCCAGCTCCAGGTCTCAGTTTTGCCACTTCCAAAGCGCTTTTCCTCCACTGCCAGTTTTGTAGGAAATCAAACAGAAGGAAAAGCCAAGGTTGCTTTGCCCTTTCCACTTCCCAGCTCTCCAGGTTGGGATTTGGAGCCTTTGGCAAGGGCTGATGTGGAGGCACATCCAAACCAAACCGCATTTTAACGAAGGGTAATTTTAAGGACTAATTAGGACACGTTGACAAGTCTTACTTGGACAAGAGGAGCTTTTCCTGGCTTTTTTATGGCTTTGAAGGGAAAGTGCTCAACCAAGTCCATGGCCTCCACCAGAGCACAACGTTTACACTGGGGTGTAAAGGCAAACCATGGTTTTTTTCCTTCTTTTTGGAATTCTTTTAGAATTGTGCTTCCATGAGCTCCAGGACTCATTTGAGCAACCCCATAAAATGCCCAGACTCCGTATTTATGGGTTATTTTGTCGGAAGGACAGCGGAGCAAGAGCAGACAGGGAAGGGTTCTGTCCAGAACAAGTGGAGCAGTGTCCCAGAAATAGCTGGGAAGTGTCCATCATTCCAGAGCACAACATTCCTGCTCTCTGTTCCCACCTGGGATCCGCACTTGTGGTGGACACAGAGGGTTTGGTTCAGCGACTGGAGCTGTTTGTCAATCCAGACCCTTCTCCCTCCCTTCCTGGCATCCCAGGAAAGTCCTGCTCTGTTCCAGGCACAGCACCGGGATCCCAGAAACGCTGGGAATTCCGGTGCCCAAAGCACCTTCCCTTATTTTAACTCATTCAAACTCCACACCATGCGTGTTCCAGACACCCAAATCCTTAATTTCCAGCTTCTCCAACATCTGCCCGGCAAGAGGAGGGAATAATGCCCAGAATGAATGAAATGGGACTGATCGATCAACGCCAGCTTCCCTGGATGTAAATATTTACCAGGAATCACTCAACACCGGCCTTATGGGATGTAAATATTTAAGGAAGCAGCCAGGGATGCCTCTGCCACCATTCCACGGACATTTAAAGATGTGTCATCAATGAAGATAAAATGATCTTTTAAATACAGCAAAACAGAAAGTATTTTGAAAGCCCTAAATCCCTTCAAAAACCCTAAGTGGTTTTGGGGCACACTTGGAGCAGAACAGCAGGAATGTGTATTTATTTATGGAGATATAACACACAATTCCTGCTGCAAGGAGGGCTTGGAAGAAGGCTTTTCCCCCTCCTTTTTCCACCAATTTTTGGGCAGGACAAGAACTTGTTTCTTCAGGAAATGCATTTCCTGATGGAAAACAGCACAATTCCATGTGTTTTTTCCAAGCTAGAATTTGGAGACACACCTGAAGCAGAGGGAGAATCTGTAACTGTGGCTGCACTTCCCAAAATGTTGGTCAACAGGGAATTCTCACAAGTTGTGAAGTAAATTCACCATCCCAGAAAAATGGGGAAAGGGAAAGAGTCCCAAAGAACTTCTCTGCAGCCACAGGCAAGGCCTAAATATCATTTAAATGGTCGTGTGTCACTTTAAACTCTTCAGTGCTCTTTTAAGTGTCACAGCAAGGAACCAGCTTGAGGAAAAAAAGCCTTTTTTAAATGTATTTTTCACTTAAAAGCACTTTGTAAAGATGTTTGCATCCAGAGTTAATATTCATCCCCCACAAAAAAAAGAGAAATTAGAGTGTCAGGGAAGTTTTAAAGCACAACTGAGCCAGAACTGTGAGAAATACTCCGAGTCCCAGTCAGTGTTCTATCACTGCCCCAGTCCTGAGCTGATAAAGGACCAAATCCTCACACTAAAGGCTCAGTTGTAAAGCAGAAAAGCTGAATTTTGTGCCTAATTTTAAGCCCCACCTCTGTGTCCCGCAGCCAAGAGCCTTAAAACTGACTGCTGGGCAATACTGGTATTTGAGTGGTGATTTGATGATGGGAATGAACAGGAATGTCCAAAAATATGCCCAGGTGAGCACTGCCAGGTGATGGTTGGGGAGGAAAGTCAGGTAAAATAACTCAACCTGTTTCTGCAGGTGGTTAATTATGACAGAAAATGATATTGATAAGATAAACCCAGTGCCAATTCTACACCAACTGCACTACTGTGACTAATAATGTGATAAAAATGGAAATATCCAGGCAGAAAGGAGATGAACAAACTCAATTCTGGCTGTACAACACCCAGAAAATCCACATTTCAACCCCCAAACCCCACACCTTTCACCAACACTGAATTCATGGGAAAAATGGAGGGAGAATTTAAAAAATAAACAACTGAAGACGAGACTGAGGAAGAAATATCTCCCATATCATCCACTTCAGGACATTTATAGTAGGTTTTATTAGTCAAGATGGAACTTTATGGGATTATATGACTTAACAGCCCCACGTAACAAGCTCAGCTGCACAGGAACACACAGAATTCCATATAAAAGTTGTTTCAGGCAGATCAACCCATAAAATATTAAATACAGGCTCAGAAAGAAACACAACACCCCATCAACATCCTATTATTTACCTCTGATTTACAAAGAGGTCTGATCCTTTTTAATTACAGGATATATTAAATAAAAGATACATCACAGAACCAAAGCACACATTGGGTACAAGCTCCAAAATAAGTATTTTCGGGGGTATTTTCACCAAGATTTATTTACTTTACATGTGAAAGCTGGGAAATAATGACCCCCACAGAAAAAAGCAGAAATACTGACAGTGAAAGATTGAGGAAAAAATTCCCAGAACCATCCTGCTCGTGCCCAAAGACTGACTAAAATCCATAAATAAACGACTCTGGCACCGGGATCAATCCTAAAGCCCAGTTCCAGCGGCTGGATTCGGCCGAGTTTGATTTTAACAGGTAATTTTAGAGCAGCAGAGTTCCAACCACACACGCTCGATTCTCCCCAAAAAGCACGTGCAGGCAGCCACAATAAACACATCTGGAACAACACGGAACAACATCCCCGAGTGGCACCTTCATCCCCATTCCTAAAAAAAAACAGGAAGGATTTGGGCTGGAAGGTGGGATACGCCAAACTCGCTGCTAAAATTCAAGGCCGGCAGGTTAAAAAAAAACAAAAAAAACAAAAAGCAGCAGCGACAGGTTGAATAATGCCGATTTTCCAGCTGCCTCCTGCCCATCCCCGAGCGCTCGACTCGGAGCTCTCTCGGAACTTTCTTTGGCAGGAAGGCAAAAAACCAAACTGAGCAGAAACCGAACAAAAATCCAAGTGTGGAGGTGGGGGGAGGAAAAATAAAAAAATCGAGTTTATACCTGAGGAGCTTCGCCTCGCTTTTTTTTTTTTTAAAGCGTTAAAGTCTGTGTTTAAGATGGTGAATAAGCCCCCAGGAGTAAGGGAGGGGGTGGACCGGGATAGGGCGAAAAGGGCGAGAAATTATTAAAAAATCGCTTTAAAATGTCAAAAATAATAAAAAAACTATTTTAAATTTTTTAAAAATAATTT
>NW_021939189.1:1229435-1242697 GCF_001715985.3 Manacus vitellinus | reverse complement strand
GCAAACCATTCCATGATCCTGTATCCTTTCCCAGGCAGCTGCAGGGATGAGGTGCCAGCTGTGCCCTGGCAGGGCTCTCTGCCAGGTGCCAGCCTCCACACCTGCTCCTCTCCATGGACTTGTGACCGGTTTCATCACACCCAGGGCACTGCTTCCATCAGGTGAAGCAGCACACAGGTAAACTGGGCTTCATTCCCTGCTGAGATTCCTGCCGGGCCCTTTGTGCAGTCCCTGGGGCCTGGGGGGACTCACCTCCACCTCCCCTGGCTCGAAAAGGCAGGGCTGTAAAAATCCCTGAGAGTTGTTGGAAAGATTTGATACTTGGTATCAAAGATGAGAATTGGTGAAAAACTCGGTCTTACCAAAATACTTTGCAGTGCAGGACAGAGATGAAGCTTCACCTGTGTCTGTGGATAAACTGCCATGAATGTGGGTGACAACTGAGCAGGAATTCTGTTGGGAGAGTGAAAGGAAAAGGTCCAGCTGGATCCAGCTTCAGGTAAAAATTATAACTTATAGTGCAGCGCCACTGGTATTCTGCAGCAGGGTAATATTTTTGAGATGGTTTAGGGCCTTCTTATGATTTAGCTGTTGGAACCATCAAATTTTGGTTTTGGGTGTGCCACAGGCAAGATATTCATTGTTCTGTGGCTCTGATTCCAACATGAGGGAACTCACTGCATACAGTTAACATCTTAAACCTTTACAAGACATTTAGGACTTGGGGCTGAGGGTGAATTTTATTTTAGCTCTGTTTTAAATTCTCCTTTCCAGGTGTGACCAAAGGTGACCCCTGGGCTGAGGCTGCAGGAAGGTTTGGGCTGGAATTTGTTTTCGTGGAACGGGTGAAGACCTTTGGAAAAGAACTTTTGTCAAGGAAACAAACTGTTTATAAGTATATACTCAAACAAGGAGTTTCTGAGAGTACAGACAGGCTTTTCCCTTTGTTTTCTCAGAAGGAAACAACCCTCTAATTATTTATAGTTGTGTAAAATGCCCCCCTATGAACTGTTGGGGGGAATTTATTCGGAGTTCAAAGTCAAAATTAAGTCTTTAAAACTTGTTGGTTGTCCCTCTGCCCTTTTCATGTGCACGTTGCTGGGGAGTCTGGGAACTAAAAATAAATGGAAATGTTTTGCAGGATAAATATCTTGAGCATCTTATCAAACTGGAAATAAATTTTAAATAACATTTTTGCAGAGTACAGCTTTTTCTTAACAAAAAAAAAAAATCTGGTCACTGGGCAGATCATACTTTTAGGGTATAAAAAAGAAAGTCAAACAGCTTTAAAAATGGATGTGATTGCGTCACTGAAATTTAAGGTTTTTGTTCTCCACGTGCTGACACAGTGGGTGTGGAATCCCTCCTGGAATCCTTACAGGAGTGGAGCAGGAAAAGCTGTCTGAGCCCTGCTTACTGTGCTGGGAGCTGCTCTGTGGCATCCCTGGGAGATTAAAATGTTCTCCATTTCTCTCTGTGCTCTCTGGGTTTTAAGGCTGAAGTACAAAGACAGGAACGTTGTGAGTAATCAGTTGGTGTTGCATTTTTGGACACAGTTCACATGTTCCTCCAAGCTCAGAGTAATTTGTTGTTAATTATGTGAAAAGGAAGTTCTACGCATGGTTTAATATTAAATTAAATATTGAAACAATCTTTAGAGGAACTCTTGAGGCCTGGCTGAGCCCGAGATGTGTTTTCATGTGCTGCTGTGTTTTCATCTCTCAGTTCTTTCCTGATCCAGCTTTAAAAACCGTTTAAATAACAACATTTTGGGCAATCCGTTGATTTCATCCCCAGTTTGTGTTTTGCTGTGGATCATTCACTTGCTTTTGGGTTTGGTTTTTTTTTTTCCCTGTTTGTTTTTTAACAGGAATTCTTTGGTTGTTTTTTCTCGGTTTTTAAACAGGAAGTTATTTCTTGTTTGTTTTATTTCTCGTTTTTATTTCTTGTTTGTTTTGAACAGGAATTGTTTGGGTTTTTTTTTTTTCTGTTGCTGACAGGAATCCTTGGAGGCTTTTTCCCTTGTTTGTTTTCCACAGGACTCCTGCAGCCCCACATCGACCTGGTTCCATATGGAGGCTCCTGGACATTAAGATACTCATCCCATGTGGAATCCTCCTGGATTCTGTGTGTGTAAAACCCCTGGATTGCTGAGCATTTGCTGGAAGGAGCTGCTGGTTGTTTTTTTGTGCCTTATAATACCCCTTTGTGGCTCAGTGGGGTCCTGTTTGTCCCTGCTGCCTCCACACAATACATTCCTTCATGTTTGGGGCAACATCTTCCTCATTCCCTGCTTTGTATGCAAATCTGGGAATGGCACAGGGAAAACTCCCTTCTTGAGCCTTCCCTCTTCTCCCTTCCCTCAGCAGAGCTGGAAGATGGTCAGTGAGGAGAATTCAGACCAGTGTTAATCACTGGGATCCAGGCATTCTGGGGCAAAGGGGCAAAAATGAGCACTGGGAAACAACACAATTTTTTTACAACACCAGTTTGTGCTTTGAGATCCTTAAAATCTGTTTTGAGCAGCATTTCAGGTGGGAAGTTGATGCTCAACCGGGAAATTCGGACAAGAAATGAAGAAAATGGGATTTAAAGCCACGTGTGCAAGGGGAAGGAGCTGCTTGAAGGTAGAAAACGGGGAGAAAAAGAGAGAAATAATTCTGGGATGTCTCAAAAACTACCTTTTTTCCCTCAAAATGGAGTACAGGTGTTAAATCCCTTTTTTTTCACCCTCTGTTAAATATATTTTATATTTCCTTCCAAGACTCGTTAAGATGAGGTTTGAATATTACTTGTTTTGTAACAACATTCAGCATTTTTTTACTGCTGCTGCTTGTCCTGCCTGTGATCAACTTAAACACTTTGATAAAATCTCATTAAAGGCAAAAAAAATTCAGGGATTAGCTCAACTGCTGGATAAATCTTCAGGATAATTTGGGGAAAATTGTGTGTAAAACATGAAAGAGAAGAAAAAAATAGCACAACTTGGGAGTGAAGTGAGCAACTGATGCAGCTTTACTGACTGGTTTGTAGGGAATCAAAAGGAAAGAACTTGTTAGACCTGTGAGAGGGTGGAAAATCAGGTTTTTGGGGGTTTTTTAGGCCCATCATAAATCTGCGAGTGTGTCAACACGGAAGGAGGAAAAGAACTTAGGAGATCCTGGTAAAGTTCCTGAAAAAAGAGGGTAAGCTCAGCAGAATAAAGCCCGGAATCAGAGGTAGGAATGAAAACAGTCAGTTTTTAGGGCAGAATCAGACAGTTACAGACAAATGAAAAGCAGCCGTGTGTTGGTGTGTTTGTGACTGAGGGGGAGAACAGGCGGATACAGGAGCGGTGCCAAAACTCAGGTGTGGAAAGTGAAGTTTATTGCAGGAAGTTCGCAGGGTTGGCTGAGCAGCTGTTCCTGAAGAGGACAAGAGACGCTTGGAAGATGAATTAAACCAGGAAATTTGGGATTCTGTGCCGTTGGGATAGACCCAGAGGTGTTCAGCTGGTTTTCACGGCAGTTTCCCCGAGCAACGCGAAGCGACCGGAACACGACGGCGGGGTTTCCTTTGAGGAATCTGTACCCACCTGTGCTCTTTGCCAGGGAAAACCAAACAGGGTTTGGTTGTGAGTGTTACCCTTTGCAGGTTGGGCTGCAGCAGGAGGAATTCCGAGCTCTGGGACCCCCCGGAGCAGCGGGAATTGCTCCTTGCCCGGCGCGTGCGGCACCGGATGCGGGAGCTTCCAAGTGGGCCAGTCGGAGCGGAGGAGATGAAAGTGAGGACAGTTCTTGGGCAGGGATTTCCAGAGGAATGTGATTCATGGGATAGCTCCTGGGGTAATTAGGGCTGCAGCTGCTGTGGGAACCTCTGCCAGGACTAAAAAAGTCCCTGGTGGCCAGAGGAGCGTCAGGGGAAAGGTGGGAGGAACAGGAGTCACCTCCGGGCACTGCCAGCTCCACCCCGGGCACAGGCACAGATCCTGCTCCCAGGATCCCCTCAGCTGGCCAGGCTGGGAGAATCTTGGAATGCCAGGTGGGTTTGTGTCCTCTGTAAACACCAGTGAATGGCAGGGATGTAAAGGGACTGAGTTACTGGGATAAATCCCACAGAATTCCAACAACAACCCAGCCCTGCAACACAAACACCTTTTATTTGTGCACCTTATTCCACAAGGTTTTGTTTCAGGAATCGTTTCTTTCAGTCCTATAATAAATAGGACTCTTTAACCTCTCTGATAATACTTTGATATTCCTTAATTTTAGGTCACAATTTTCATCTGTTGATATTTATTTCCAATTATGTTGAACGGAGCATTTTAGATTTGATCCAAAATGAGTGAAGAGCTCTTTAAAAATTTTGGGGGAGAAGGGATAAGGAATATTCTGCTTCCTTTTAATATACATTTCTAGTTTAAATCTTTTACTGGGAACTGGGGGCTTGTGAAATACTAACCCCAGAATATTGTTTTCTCTCACTAATGTGCCATCAAACCTCACTTTTTTAGCACTCAGAGTGCAAATTCCACCTCTCGTTGGGTGCAGTGGATTCCTACCCACTGAAATTCAGGCAAAAAGTCCTACACCAATCCTACTATAGGATTAACTTTACTAGAGGAAAGCAGGGTGAAAACTGATTATTTTAAAAATTTTAAATAATTTTTTTAAGTCAATTAAAAAATAGTTCTAAAATGAAGCAGGTTTAAAAAAGCTCAGTTCATGCCAGAGTGTTTTTCCTCAACAACTGGGTCCTCACAATCTCCAAAGTAGGTTAATAAATAGAGTTTAATAATCCTTTAGTTTCTTTGTGGCTTCGTTTTCCTGCTTAACATGAAGGTCCGGGGTGTTGAACATCCAGTATTTTTTTTCCTGAATGCACAAACAACGGGATACGAAATTCCTGTTATATCCAGCACCCTGAGAGAGGATTTTGGCAACGGATTGGTGATGGCAATGTTGGTGGGATCATTCAGAACGTTGGGTAAAGTCTGTGAGATGCAGAACTGGGGGGGGTTTTGTGCCCATTTTAGGTGAGAAGGTTGAGGTGAGTGATGAATTCACCACGTGGGACACCTGGACTGGCCAGGGCTTGGAATTCCTGATGGCAGAGTTGCCTTTCCTGCTCCACCTGAGGGATTTGGTGCTCCTTGGACACTCAGCCTGCAGGTGTGTGGGGTCTCCTGCCAGTTTGCAGCCCAACTGTAAAATGAAGCGTGGCTTTTTTCAAGACATGGAGGAATAAAAAATAAATTGCAAATTGAAGGTAAAATATGTGGGTGCTTGATCAGAGACAGAACGAAGGGAGAAGGAAGGAGGTTGTGTGGCACAGAGGTTTTGATCAAACCCCAATTAATTTGAAAGCAGAGTTCATGGTGCTGTTTCCATGGGTTCTTTCAGCTCCACTTCTGCTCTGGGAGCAAAGAGGAACCAGGAAGCTTGAGCAGAAGCTGCTGGGAAACATCAGCCCTGAGATGTGGCATTTAATTCCCATGTAATTAAATAAATCTCCTGGAAATAACCAGGGAATGCTGCTCCTCCTGTGGTGTCAACAGGGTGTTTTCACTCCCAGGTGGGTTTGGAGCTGCTGGGTGGCAAAAGGAGGAGTTCTGCAGGTGTAATTCCAAAGGTGTAATTCCAGAATGTTCCATGTCTGCTAACAGAGGTGGCTGCAGGAGTGAGGGAGGACTTGGATAAGGAGGGAGGAACAGGGATTTTGGACAAGGGCCTGGAGAGACAGGACAAGGGGAAATGGCTTCCCTCTGCCAGAGGGCAGGGATGGATGGGATATTGGGAAGGAATTCCTGGCTGGGAGGGTGGGGAGGCCCTGGAACAGAATTCCCAGAGAAGCTGTGACTGTCCCACCCCTGGAAGTGTCCAAGGCCAGGTTGGAGCAAGCTGGGCTAGTGGGAGGTGTCCCTGCCCATGGCAGGGGGTGGAATTATGGAATTATATCATCCTTAAGGTCCCTCCCAACCCAACCCATTCCAGGATTCCCTGATCCCTGGACATCCTCTCACCTGAACTACCACAGCATTCCTCACCTCCCCTTTTATTCCTGGTTCCACTGACCCCAAAACCAGTGCCCGCTCTCCAGCTCCAAACATTCCCAGAGCAGCAGCAGCCCGGGCTCTGGCTGTGGGTGCCGTGGCCCTGCTGAACATCAGTTGTGTCCAAGTGCTTTTAACTTGTTGCCCAACAAAACAATGTGTCACAGCAGCACTTTGGCAGCAGCCACGCTTTTCTGGCCCCATCCACTGCACTTTCCAGGGTCTTGTCGGGTGTTCCTGGCTCTGGAATTCTGCATCCCTGGATTTCCCTGTTAATCTTTGGTGCATTTAGTAAACACCCAGCCCGGAGCAGGTTGGATTTGGTTGGTTGTGGGCAGGGATGTCAGCTTAGTTAAACTTGATTTTAAGCAGTGGGATTAAATAATAAGGTCGGATTTTACTGCACACAGGCTTGGACCAGGAAGGGTTTATATTCTGTGGGATTTGCATAAAAGAAAGGTGTTTCTGGCTGTCTTGAACATTATTTTATATAAATCTGTTCCTAAGGGTTTTGGGATTGAAATTTCTTTGTGTCAGTGCCCCGTGATCTCCGTTATTTAATGTTTTGTTATTTACTAAGGTACTGAGATACTGAGGAAATCCCAAAGTTAAATTATTTAAAATTGCCTTGTACAAAAGTTTTCTGTGCCCCTGATGCTTCTTTTTCTTTGGGAACAGAGGCAAAAAACGTTTGGGAATGTCAGGAGTGAGGATCCACAGCACTGAAACAGGAGCAGAAGGGAGCAGAGGGCTGGAAGGATTTATGTGGAGCACCGAGCTCTGTGTCCCCAAAAGAGGTTACCAGGGTAGATGGAATACCTGAGGAAGCACTAATGAGCTCCTCGAATCCCCAGGGAACACCCTGAGGAGGAGCTGCCCAGGAATGCTGAGGATCCAGTCCCTTTCATTGGGAAAAGGTGATGTCACTCAATGCCTCGCCCAGCGGGTTCCTGGGGTGGAGATCCCGGGAGAACTGGTGGGACTGGAAGGCAGGAGTTCCCTTCCAACGTTAAAGTCGACTTGGGCTGCTGAATAAAATGGGATCATTTCCCTAATTTCCCCTCAGATGTTCTGATATCCACACGGGGCCGAAGCTGATCCTCTGCCTGTTTAATAACCTGGAGCTGGGTGAGTTGGGGGGGTTGGGGAGGGATTGAAATCGGGCAAGGAAGAAACTTTGGGATGGTTTTGTTCCTTCTAAAATCGTTTTCTTCCCGGTTTTTGTTATTTTTCCAGCTCCCATTTCTCCGTGAGTGATGGTTTCTCTGGATGTTGCTCAGAAAGCTGCTGTTCCTGCACGGAGCAGAGCAGGGAGAGCTGGTTTGTAATGTCATTTCCTTCAAAAATATTCCCAGTGATGCCTAAAAAGCGGGATGGAAAAGAAATCCTCTTTATCTCTCATTTATTTTGTGGGTTTTTTTAGATTTATTTCCTATTTCTTTGTCTGTGGATCCCCCGTGGAAGGGGGAGAGCTGGCAGCTCAGGAAAGCCTGGCTGGAAAAGGCAGGGATCTGAAGTCTCAAGCACCAGCCCTCTCTCTCCAGGTATTTGAATTAATGAACATAAATAGAAAGCAGATAATTTGGAGCCACCTGTAGCAAAGCAATTTCCTTTGCACGGGGAGTTCTGCTCTCGGATCCTGAGCAGGGGCACCCCCAGGAGAGGAGCCCTCAGCAGCCAGAGGAAGAGCTCAGCAGGCAGGAACAGCCTTTTCCTTTTAACCAACGTGTAGCTGCTGATGGCTGTGACAGGAAAATTCACAACCTGGGAAAAAAAAAAAAATCCCCCAAACCCCTCCCTTTTTAAGTCCTGGCCCCAAAGGAATCTGTTTGGAAATATTTCCTTGGAGCTGCCTGACTTTCCCTTTGGCTCTGTGTGGGTTCCATGGGCTGCTTGTGTTGTCCAGAGGCTTCCAGGGGTTTTGGAATTGCACAAAACTCAGAGACAGGACTTGTGGCAGCAGCATTTCAGTTGGAAGGGATTGGATCACTTGGAATTAACTATTCCAACCCTGCTGCTGAAGCAGGGATGGGTTGTCCAGGACTGTGTCAAGGTTTACAGACCTTGGAGTCCCTTGCAGGGCCTAAAGGGGCTGCAGGAGAGCTGGAGAGGGACTGGGGACAAGGGATGGAGGGACAGGACACAGGGAATGGCTTCCCACTGCCAGAGGGCAGGGTTAGATGGGATATTGGGAAGGAATTCTTGGCTGGGAGGGTGGGGAGGTGCTGGAATGGAATTCCCAGAGAAGCTGTGGCTGCCCCTGGATCCCTGGAAGTATCCAAGGCCAGGCTGGAGCAACCTGGGATAATAAAAAGTGTCCCTGCCCGTGGCAGGGGGTGGGATGGGATGGGACGGGATGACCTCCAACCCAAACTATCCCATGACCCAGGTTTTGACTTCCCACAGTGGCTCCCAAGGCTCCCTTTCAGGAGAGGATGTTTTATCCGACACTTTTCCCACCCTCCTCAACCACCATGGGGTGACCGGGGGGGTCCAAACTCCGGGAATGTTTTAAGCCAGATATTTTTGAGGAGAAATGACCCCCAGGACACCTGCAGGGCTGCAGCATCCTTTGGGAATGTGGGACCAAAGTGTCCTTCGGGAAAACCTTGGCTTGGCAGCCCTGCCAGGTACTGGGTGTCTCTGTCCCCTCTCCTGTCACAGTCATGGAACCTTAATTCCATTCTTCCACTTCTTCCCTCAGTTTTGGCCAAAGCAGGCTCTCCAAGAGTGCAGTTTGTACAATTCCCAGGATTTTGGAGGAGATACCCCCGTGGGGGGGAATTCCTGCCTGCCTCTGAACTCCCCGTGTCCCGGACAAACCCAGAACCCCCAAATATCCGTCGTTTCCTGACAAATCCCTGTGTTCATCAGCACCAATCCCTGGGTGACACCCAACCCGGGGAGAGCTGCAGGGAATTCCAAGTGCAGGCAAATCTTGGAGCCCTGGAAGCGTTCCCTGGGCCTTGGTGGCATCTCCCTGTTCCTGTGAGCTCGGATTTCCCCATTTGGAGCCGAGATCTGCGAGGGGCTCATCTGAACCTGCTCTTTACTCGCACTTGGAAAATGTCAGGCATGTGTTTGTCAAACGTGGAGCTGCTTCAGGCACAATTATGGATTCCTTTCAGCCTGGGAGTGAAGTGATTTCAGGAACTGGAGCAGGGAGTGTGTGCTGATATAATTACCCTGAGAGGCACCAGCTCTGGGAATTGCCTCTGTTTGTTTCCAAACAGCCGTGGTTGTTTGTGTGGGTACGGGATGTGTGTGTGGAGAAACCCTTTTGCTAATAACGTCTGGAGATGGGATGTGTTCCAGAAATCCCGGGATCCTGGAGTGGTTTGGGCTGGGAGGGACCTTAAAGATCATCCCTGCCATGGACAGGGACACCTTCCCATAGCCCAGGTTGCTCCAGCCTGGCCTTGGACACTTCCAGGGATCCAGGGGCAGCCACAGCTTCTCTGGGAATTCTATTCCAGCACCTCCCCACCCTCCCAGCCAGGAATTCCTTCTCAATATCCCATCTAACCCTGCCCTCTGGCAGTGGGAAGCCATTCCCTGTGTCCTGTCCCTCTCCAGCCCTGGCAGAGGCTCCAGGACTCCCCCTGTCCATTCCCTGAGCTCCCTGCTCTCCCCATGCAGAGGGAACAGGACAACCTGGCATTCCCAGAAGCAAATATCCAAGTCAGCCTGTTCCTCCTGCTTTCCCATTCCACAGACCCTGCACCAGCTCCCTGCACCCTTGGCAATTGTGCTCTGCTCCTGCAGCCCCGTGACGGTGTCAGCCCCGACCCAGCCCCGGCTGGGACTGGGTTTAAAGGGATGAGCCACCTTTGAGCTGGGCTTGCACTGGGCTGGGAGGTTGTTCAGAGCCCAAACTGCCAATTCTCTCAAAACCAGGGAATTTAGTTGGAGGGGAATGCAGTAAAAACTCCAGTCTTTTGTCTGGGGTGGAGCCGCCTCAGCTCCGAGAGCTCTGCTGGGGGAGGAACTTTTTGGGATTGAGGACTCACTGGTCTGGGGTGGGATTGAGTTGTCACTGATTTGTTTGGCACCAAGTTATCCCTGATTTCCTCTAGGAGCAAATTATCACTGATTTTATTTAGGATCAAATTATTACTGATTTTATTTAGGATCAAGTTCTCACTGATTTAATTTAGGATCAAGTTATCACTAATTTATTTCATATTGACTTCTCACTGATTTGAACTGAGATCCAGTTCTCTCTGATTTGGATTGGGACTGGGTTGTCACTGGTTTGGATTGAGACCAAGTTCCCACTGATTTGGTTTAGGACTAAGTTATCAGTGACTTTATTTAGGATCGAGTTCTTCACTGATTTTGTTTGGAATGAACTCACTGATTTGAACTGGGATCAGATTCTCACTGATTTGGTTTAGAACCAAGTTCTCACTTATTTGGATTGGGATTGAGCTCTCACTGATTTAGTTTAGGGACAAAACTGGAATGGGCAGAAATGTTTCGGTAAAAATTTCATATCAAAGCATCTGTTTGAGGGTTTTTTGTTGTTGTTTGGGTTTTTTATTGTTTTGGTTTGGTTTGGGTTTTGTTTTTTTTTTTAATTATATGTTTAATGTTTGAGGGGTAAAAAAGGTAAAATCTTGAGAATTTTTTTCTTTTTTCCCCTTTCCTCTCTTTCCCTTTTCTTCTTTTTCCCCGGGGAAAAGACAGCCTGTTCTGGTTTGCCTTTCCCACCTCATTTTACACTTTTCCTCCTAATTCAGGTGATTTTTGCTTTTAAAACCAAACCAGAAAGATCCTGCAACAGAAATCCCGTTTTCACACGTGCCTTTCCACTGATTTTTGTGGGACTATCACATCCATAACCAGCTACAGAGCGTGAAATCACAGCTCTAACAATATATTTAAAATGTCCTGTCAAATTGTGGATAACAAATTCTGGATATCGCAAATTTGGTTATAATTTGGGGGGGGAGGGAAAAAGCAATTTCCCCCTGGGATTTCCTTTTGAAAGGGCCTAAAATAACCTCCTCCTCTGCCAAGATTTCCCTCCTTCCCTGCACAAGCAGTGCTGGTGCTGCTGTAATTAAATATTTACAGTATTTCTGTATCTGGTGGCTGGGCAGGAACTGGGAAGTGCTGATTCCAACAGCTCCGTGACCTTGTGGGGTGACCCCCTTCTCCCTTTGGCTGCTCTCCCTCTCCCTCTCATCCCCAAAGCCCTCCTGGCTTTCCCAAAATCCCTCTGACAGGTGGCACTGTCTCTCCCCGCGGCTCCCAGGGGAGCAGCTCCCCCCTCGCTCACTTCACTGCGCTTTTCCCTCTCCGTGCAAACCTTCCTTTCCTCCTTTTCCCTCCCAATATTCCCTCCGACCTCTTTCATTCCTATTTTTCTCCGTGGAACGGTTCCCTCGGTCTTTTGGCGCTACGGGGCTGAAAGGAGATTTAAAAAAAAAAAAAAGCCCTTTTAACCAAATTTGTGCCTCCCTCTGGAGGATTCCTTCCCAAGGCCAGGAATAGCTCTGGTGGGAGCAGCTCCGCGCCTGCACAGCCGGGATTCGCTGCGGATTTCCAGCCCTCCCCGTGCCCGCAGCCTGGGCTTTGGGCTTTATTTTTCCCCCTGCTTTTCCCCCTAATGTCTCCTGGATCTTCTTCCTGCTGTCTTTTCAATATAAAGGCTCCCAGGCCGTTTTTCCTGAGGCAGCAGGAGCCCCGGGAGC
Organism: Manacus vitellinus; assembly: GCF_001715985.3. NCBI lineage: Eukaryota > Metazoa > Chordata > Aves > Passeriformes > Pipridae > Manacus > Manacus vitellinus. The sequence goes on along the minus strand of NW_021939189.1, from coordinate 1,230,967 downwards.
GGCCGAGCCAGGGATGTGCTCCCTCCCCGGGATGAATCCCGGGAGCCCGGTGGGCAGGAATCCTCCCGTGGGCGCCTCTGGGCTGCCCCTCTCCCGCGGCAAAGGGGACATTTTCGGGGCTGGTTTTCACAGTGACATATTTTTGCCCCTCCACGGAATTTTTCCTTGTGTTTCCATCCCATGGAAAAGGCTCTGGGAGGTGGGAAGAGGCCCCGGGGAAAGGGGGGATGTCTTTCCCGGAGCATCCAAACGTGATCCTGGGAGTCTGTGCTCAGAAAACTGTCCCAGGTCGTGTTTAAACACCAGGGAATTCATTCCCAGTGTTTCAGACCCGTTATCTCACGTAACCATTTCACTCCCAGCATCCATTTAACCATTCCTGGTGGGATCTCTTCTTTAACTGGGAGAATCCACTTCCCAGCGGGAGGTTCCTCCAGGATCCTGCTCAGCCAGAGGCCCCTGGATGAGGAGCCAAAGCTGGAATTGCTGCCTCAAATCACCCTCAGGTGGGTCCAGGCTGCAGCCACCTCTAATCCAACCTTTTATTTCCTAAAGGAAAAGTTGAGCAGGACAGTCCCTTTAAAAGGCAGGATAATGATGGGAAAAAGCTTTGGATCCTTTAACAGACTTTGAGGGAAGAGAAAAGGAAATCATGAGGTGACCAGCTCTGGCTCCATTAATTCCTGGGATGAGGGATCAGCTGTGGGAGGTTCCCAAGAGATTCCCAGTATGGAAAGACTTGGATGAATTCCATTGAAAAACTTACCAGTGGAACCTTTAATAAAGACACTTCTTTATTCCTGTTTATCCACTGATAAAAGAACATCATGTAGGGCCACCTATGAGGCTTTTAGGCCTGAAGGCACATTCATTCCTATTCCAAAATATGGAATTTTGGACACATATTCCTTGCATTCCAGCTTGCAGACCGAGGAGAGATTTCAAATGTACCTGCTCTCATTTTTTTCCCCACGAGGAAAAGGTGGGAAGGCAAAGTGTAAATGAAATATTCTGTCAAAAACGTTCACTTGCAAGTTGGATTTTGATGTTTTTCAGCTCGAAAAAGCCCGTTTTCTCCCCCACATGGTGCTCGTGGAGCAGGAAATTTATGAGTTGTGAGTATTGAAAAGAATATATTCACAAATCATGGGATGCTGGAATGGTTTGGGTGGGAAGGGGGCCTTAAAATTCATCTCATTCCACCTCCTTGCATGGGCAGGGACATTTCCACTATCCCAGGTTGCTCCCAGCCCTGTCCAGCCTGGCTTTGGACACTTCTTCCTACTGGGATTCTTTCCTTGGACTGGTTCTGTTGCCTCTTTACTCAAAATAGGAGCTTTGAGTTGGGATTTTCCAGGCCTTCCAAGCAAAATGCTTTGACAAATTTCCCTCCTTCCACCCCAGGGGTTTTTTTTAGGAGTTTGCCTAAATTTGAGCCTCCCAAATTCCACGTGATGATGATGAATCTCCTTGTTCCCAGGAGCTGCAAGGCCTGATGTGGTTGGAGTTGGGGTTTGTGTTTGGCAGATGAT
>NW_021939189.1:1226729-1227980 GCF_001715985.3 Manacus vitellinus | reverse complement strand
GTGATTATGTTCAGCAAAAGCACAAGGTGCAAAGTCTTGGCATTTTAGTATCAAGTAAAGAAAATAATTTAAATTTAATATTTAATATTTATTTAATTAATAGGAAATTTAAATCGAATATTTAATGAAAAAAAATATCTTTCTAAGCCACTTTTTGTACCAGAACCAGGGAATTAAAGAAGTGTCACATCCAGGTGCTGCTCAATGGATCTGAGAAATCCCTTTTTTTGTTGTTGTTGTTTGACATGAAAAGCTTTAATGGGAACAACTGAAACCTTTAAAAGGGGCCTCGTGTCCCTGGCACCTCATTTTGGGAAAAATCCTTTCATTGAGATCCAAGGCCAAAGGAGGAGCAGCAGCTTCTGGAATAAATGGGAATGAAAAGTATCAAGCACCTGATTTAAGGTGAGTTTAAATATTAAGAATGTTGCAGTAAATTATCCATCAAAAACAGATTTTTTGCCAATTTTTCATATAATTTCAACCTAAAGATGGTTTTGCCACTTCCTGTATAATTTGAATATTAAACCACAATTCAATTATGGTTGACTGCAGTTTGTGGGATTAAGAAGTGATCATTTTTGGTTTATTTTAAGGGAAGAGATGGAGCAGAGCCCTCAAATCCTGATGGGTTTGGGGGTGTTTTTAACGTGAGAGAGACACTAAATTGTCCTGGGGAAGAATTATTTAGACAATTCTGAGATTATTTAGATTTTAAGCCATATTAGCAATTGATTTCTATTTTACTTATTGATTTCTATTTTATTTCTTTATTTCTATTTTACTTATTGATTTCTATTTTATTTCTTTATTTCTATTTTACTTATTGATTTCTATTTTATTTGTTTCTATTTTACTTATTGGTTTCTATTTTATTTCTTTATTTCTGTTTTATTTTAGATCCCCAGTGTAGTGGGAACACCCTGAGGACAAAAGGAATTGTGTCCATCAGATCCAGCACATACTCCAAGGTTTTTCATCTTCTGCTCTCCCCTTTCCCAAGTAAATAATTCCATGACCTTGGATTGTTTGAAAATGAATTTATGCGGGTGGTGAATGAGCAGCTTTGGCTCCAGTCAGGATTTGTGGGATGGATCCCAGGAGGAAAAGGTGGAGAAGGAACATGGAGATCCTGGGGAATGGGGGAGCAGCAGGAAAGGGGGATTGTCCCCCTGTGCCCCTCAGGGGGACCCCCCTGCAGAGCTGCTCCAGCCCTGGGAACAACATCCAAAGGATGTGGAGCTGCTGGAG
>NW_021939189.1:1222677-1226212 GCF_001715985.3 Manacus vitellinus | reverse complement strand
ACAGGCCCTGCTCCCTGGGCAGTGTGTCCATGGGGGAGCTGAGCCATCCCTGCCCTTCCCGTGCAGCCAGGGGGGGAATTTGGCCCAAAGCTCAGCCAACCTCCCAAGAAACAAGCAGGCAGGGAGAGGGAGGGAGTTTTCCAGCCGGGATCAGCTGCCTCAGCTCCAGCTCTGCCTCTGCACAACCCTCTCCTGCCTTCCCTGCCCGGCGCTCCGTGACAGCGGCGGCGGAGCGGGAATGTTTTACTACCTGGTTTCTGGTCCTGACATTCCCATGGCAACCTCCTCCCCCAGAGGAGTCCCAGTTTAGAGCTGCACAAGCAGGATCTGTTCAGGAAGGAATAAAGGTGGCAGTATGGAAAAGACACTTCCCCGTGTGTTCCTGACGGGCCGTGAATGGCGACGGAAGCGCCGCCGGATCCGAGGCCGTGTGGGTTTGGCAGGACACGCTTCCCAAGGGCAGGGGGCTCAGTGGGGCAAGGAATGTGAAATCAAGGACACTGCAGGAGGAGCATCCAAGAGCTGGGATCAGCTGGAAGAGCCAGGATGCAGCAGGGACCTGGTGTGTGGCTGTAGGACAGGAGGGACAACGGGAATGAGGTGGGAGAGGGCTGGGAGTGACCAGTGTGGGCAGGAGCTTGTGCCTTGTCCCAGCTGTACATCCCAAATCTGATCCATCCCTGCCTGTCCTCCTTGGGAACACCATATCCCTCTGCCAGGACCCCTCTGGTGTCCCCAGGAGCCATTTGGGGTGAACAGAAGGGGTTGGGTCACACCTTTGGGGCTGGAAAAAGGCTGGTTGAATGTGGCAGCTCCATGTGGATTTTCCTTTGGTTTCCCAAGATAACGAGGTCCTACAGTAATTTGGGACTGTTGGGGGGCTGCTGCTGGATCTGATGTGAGCATGGGGGATTTGAGGAATTGTGGAGGTCTGGAAAAGGAGACAGAGGGGGACAGGGGGTGGGAAGGCAAGGAGGGAGCAGGAGGAGGGAGGTGAGGACAATCCAGGGAGGAGAGGGAAGGGGAGGGAGGGATGAGCGCCTGTGGAGAGCAAAGATCCCCATCTCCCTGCTCTGGCTTTGCTGGCAAAAGGAAGCCTCAACCCCCAAAATCTTACTGCCATCACCCTCCTTCCAGCCCAGCTTGGCAGAGGAGCAGCACCTCCCTGTCCCTGGGAGCTGAAGGACTCTGGGAATGGGTCAGTCTGGGAAATTGGGCTCTCCAGGCCCAGATTTCCCTAATTTTGAGAGCCCAGCTTCCCAGACTGACCCGTTCCCAGAGAGCAGCCCCTGCTCTGCTCAGCAGCACGAGGCTGGAGGGGCTGGAGGCACGGCAGGAGGATGGATTTGGAGGGATGCAGGGCTTGGAATGTCGCCTCCCGCAGGTGCAGCGCCATGGGCACGGCGGGAGACGCCGAGTGGCTGCGCTGGGTGACGAAGCAGTTCGGGAACATCGCCGGGAAGGACAAGGAAATCAGCCTGGAAGAGTTCAAAAGGGCCCTGCAAGTGAAGGAGGTGAGGGGTCCCCCCGGGGATGGGCCGTGGGGGTCCTGCCCCAGGACAGCACCCAGCTCTGCCCCAGGAGGGGACTGAGGGAAAATCCAGCTTAAAAAGGGGACTGTGCGGTGTTCATGGGGTTAGAGGATCCTGGGGTGGTTTGGGAAGGAAGGACCCTGAAGGTCTCTCCTCATTATACCCCGTGCAGGGCGGTCACAAAACCTGCTCCAGGGAAAGGTGTCTCTGCCCATGGCAGGGGGTTGGAACAAGGTGCCAGAGGGAAGGGCTAGGTGGAATATTGGGAAGGAATTCTTCCCTGGGAGGGTGGTGAAGGACTGGAATGAAATTCCAAGGGAAGCTGTGGCTGCCCCTGGATCCCTGGAAGCGTCCAAGGCCAGGCTGGGGCAACCTGCGGTGGTGGAAGGTGTCCCTGCCCATGGCAGGGGGTTGGAACAAGGTGCCAGAGGGAAGGGCTAGGTGGGATATTGGGAAGGAATTCTTCCCTGGGAGGGTGGTGAAGGACTGGAATGAAATTCCAAGAGAAGCTGTGGCTGCCCCTGGATCCCTGGAAGCGTCCAAGGCCAGGCTGGGGCAACCTGCTGTGGTGGAAGGTGTCCCTGCCCACGGGAGGGGGTGGAACAAGATGAGCTTTACGGTCCTTCCAAGCCAGGCATTCCAGGATCCAGTGACTTGGGATCATCCCAGCTCCCGTGGTGCTCCCACAGTCCTTCTTTGCCGAGAGGTTCTTCGCCCTGTTCGACGCCGACGGCAGCGGCACCATCAGCCTGGAGGAGCTGCTGAGGGCCCTGAGGCTGCTCGTGCACGGGGACCAGCGGGACAAGCTCAGCTTCCTCTTCCAGGTCTACGACGTGGACGGTGAGACGAGGGAAAACACACTGAGCCGTGTTTCTTTGGGATAAAGTTGGGATTTGGAAGGTGGGAGGGCTCTGCTCTGAGCAGAGCCAAGGGCTGGCGGGGGGTCTGCGCTGCTGGAGCTTTGTGTCTGTCTGGGATCATCATTCCACGGTGAGAACATCAAAAATCCGTCTGAAAGGCAGCAATTAAATTGGCCACATGGCAGGAATTCCCATGGAGTGCTTTCACCCTCGGCCATGGAGAGGAGTGGGCTCTGCTCTGCTCAAACACCAACTCCCCATCCCGGTTTCACGGACCTGGAGGATCATTTTGGTTGGAAAAGCCCTTTGAGATTGAGCCCAAGCTCCCCCAGCACTGCCAAGGCCACCACTAACCACATCCCCAAGTGCCACATCCACAGGGCTTTCAAACCCCTCCAGGGGGTGGGGACCCCACCCCTGCCCTGGGCAGGTTGTTCCACTGCCCGACCACCCTTTCCACGAAGGAATTTTGCCCAGTGTCCAACGTGCCCCCCAGGCAGCGGCTCCATCGAGGCGGAGGAGCTGCAGTTGGTGCTGCGCTGGTGCCTCCGGGAGAGCTCCGTGTCCCTGCCCGAGGAGCGCCTGGGGGACCTCACCAGGGCCCTCCTGGAGGCGGCTGACAGGGACCACAGCGGCTCCATCACCTTCCCGGAGCTCCAGGAGCAGCTGGAGGCCTTCCCAGAGCTCATGGAGAACCTGACCATCAGGTGGGACCCTCCGGCTGGGAGTCCCCCTCCTGGGGAGCACATTTTTCTTCCTGTCTGGAGGAAAACTGAGGGGTTTCTGCTCCTGTCGAGGCTCTTGGGGGGGGGCAAACTGGGCAGGGCTTGGCTGGCACTGGGAGCAACTTGGGAGCCTTGGGCTTGGATGCAGGGATGGTGTTGGGATGGGGGTTTGGATGTTGGGATGGGTGCTGGGACGGTGTTGGGATGGGTGCAGGGATAATGCCAAGCCAGGGTGCTGGTCTTGGATTCAGGGATGGGTGAGGGGTTGGTGTTGGGGTTTGGGATTGTGATGGGATGGGCGTGGGACTTGGATACAGGGGTGAGTGCAGGGATGATGCCACAGGTCTGGGTGCAGGAATGGTGCTGGGGTGGATGCAGGGAAGAATTTGGGATGGATGTAGGGCTGATGCCACACTGG
>NW_021939189.1:1217587-1219768 GCF_001715985.3 Manacus vitellinus | reverse complement strand
CACTCCCCAATTTGCAGGTTTGGGGTTTCTGGGCTTTTCTCCCCGGCTGGGATAAGAGGGAAGGTGGGACAATAGGAACGGCTTCACACTGGCAGAAGGCAGGGTTGGATGGGATATTGGGAAGGAATTCTCAGCAGTGAGGGTGGGCAGGCCCTGGCACAGGTTGCCCAGAGAAGCTGTGGCTGCCCCTGGATCCCTGGAAGTGTCCAAGGCCAGGTTGGAGCAACCTGGGATGGTGGAAGGTGTCCCTGCCCAACCAGGACCTGGATAATGTTTAAACTCCCTTCCCACACAGAACATTCCATGATTCATTTGCTTTTTCCCCCTGGGATGCCCTGGCACAGCCTCACCACGAGGCACAGTTTGGCTCCACCACGTTCCCTGTGCCCCCATTCCCTGCCCACAGGTTTTCTACTGGACCCACCTCTCCTACATCTCCGTCTGGACCCTCCTCATCCTCCATGGCCCCCACTTCTGGAAGTGGTTCTTGGTTCCTGGCTCCCTGTTTGTGCTGGAGAAGGTTCTGGGCTGGGCCTGGCGCCGGGCGGGGGGGCTGCACATCGTGGAGGTCAACCTGCTCCCCTCCAAGGTGTGCACCCAGAGCTCCTCTGGGGAGAGCAGGAATAACCCAGTAAACCAAGAGTTTCCATGGAAAACTGGGGGTTTGGGTGGTTTATGTTTGCAGGGAGAGGTGAAAGCAATTTCTTCATTTTTGAACCGTTGTTTATTTAATTGAGAATTTTTGCCAATTTTTCAAGTTCAAAACCACCCAAAGTCGTGGAACAACTGGAGCCAAAATGAAAACTGCCCAGATTCTTAATTTTGACAAAAAACCTGTTTGAGTCCAGCCCAAACTAGGACTGTTGTTCAACACAAAGTGGGCAGAGAACAGGGGAATAAACCCCCTTTTAGGTCCAACCTGGGAGCCCGTCTTGTGTCAGCCACTGCTTAAACTGGGAGACACAGCCCAGGGGTTCAGCTGCACAGGGACCCCCTGGGCACACCAGCCAGTGCCCTCTGGCTGCTCCAGCTTTCCTGCTCCCCTCCTCCTCCAGGTGACTCACCTGGTGATCCAGAGACCTCCGTCCTTCCACTTCAAACCCGGGGACTACGTGTACCTGAACGTCCCGGCCATCGCCTCCTACGAGTGGCACCCCTTCTCCATCAGCAGCGCCCCTGAGCAGCCAGGTGGGAGCACAGCCTTCCCAATTTCCCATCCCGGGGTGCTTTGCATCACTAGAATGATGTTTTGCATCCCTGGGCTGATGTTTTGCATCACCAGGGTGATGTTTTGCCAGCTGGGAGCAGCCTGGTCCCGTGGGAGGTGTCCCTGCCCGTGTGGCAGCAGGTGGCACTGGATGGGCTTTAAGGTCCCTTCCAAGCCAAAGCATTCCAAGATTTTCAGCACCCTCTTCTCTGTTTGATCCCACAGAGACCCTCTGGCTGCACATCAGGTCTCTGGGCCAGTGGACCAACAGGCTGTATGAGTACTTCCAGCAGCTGGAATCGCCCAGCCTGGAGCCGAATCCGGCCGGGAGGAGCCGGAGCTGGGCACAGGTTGGTGGGACTGGGATCAGCTCTGGGCAAACCCAGCAAAGCAGCACAGCCAGGTCTGGGCTGGATGTGGAGTGGATCCCCTGGGTGCTGGGTTATCCCTCAGGATGCACATTCCCTGCACAGTGCTTGCCCAGCCCTGGGGGATTTTGTGTCCCACTGCCCCGCTGACCCTGCTGGAGGGACACAGCCCCTGGGAGCATCCAGCAGTGATTCCTGCCCTTTGTTTTCCAGGAAGGCTCGGTGGCCTCTGGCAGGGATGGATCTGTCCAGCTGACAGCATTCAGAGCCACTGCCCCAGGACAGGACCCGGAGAGGGGGGTGAGCACCAAGCCCAGCCCAGGGCAGGGAGGGGGCTCTGCCCCATCCACAGCCAGGAGCGACCTGGAGGAACCAACCCAGAGCTTCTTTGAGGGATCCTTCAAACAGAACACCTCGGGTGTGCCCAGGGCCCTGCCAGGACACCGAGAGCCTCCACTGGTGGCTTTATCAGGATATTGATCCCTCCAGGCTGGAGGAGCAGCCACAGGGGGGTTAGATTGGATACATGATATCAGGAAGGAATTCTTGGCTGTGAGGGTGGGGAGGCCCTGGCACAGGTTGCCCAGAGAAGCTGTGGCTGCCCCA
>NW_021939189.1:1213804-1217388 GCF_001715985.3 Manacus vitellinus | reverse complement strand
GCCCCTGCCTGTGGCAGGGGGTGGAATGAGATGGACTTTAATGTCCCTTCCAACCCAAAGCATTCCATGATTCCATGATAACAGATCTGCTCCTGTCCATCCCTGGATGAGCAGAGGTGCCCTATGGCTGCTCCCACTGCCTGAGCCAGCACAGTCACTGCAAACCCCTCATTCCCCCCAGCTCTGACTGAGGGATGGGGCTGGAAGTGTGTGTGCAGCTGGATAACCCAGCTGGGAAAACCCCTGATCCTGGGAACAGGCAGGGTCAGGAGGGGCTGGGCAGGGAGGGGCTGTCACTGCTCTGCAGGGAGGGGATGTCCCTGCTCTGTTCAGGGAGGGGATGTCCCTGCTCTCTGCACCTCACAGGGCTCCACCAGCCCAGGGGAGACCCGGCGGCTCTGCAGCGTCAAGGTGAGGGGCCGGGACCTTCCCTGGGCTCAGCATTCCTGGGGGGACCCACCTGTGGGCCTGAGCACCCCATCCCTGCTCCTGACTGCCCCATCCTTGTTCCCAGCCATCCCATCCCTGCTCCTGACCACCCCATCCCTGTTCCTGACCACCCCATCCCTGTTCCTGACAGCCCCATCCTTGTTCCCAGCCATCCCACCCATGTGTCCCCAGGTATGGATGGTCCCATGTGGGGCTGATCCCAACCCTGCCCTGCCGGAGCCTTCCTGCTCCTCCCCACCCCTCCTCTTTTTCCTTTGCTCCCACAAAACTCCCCCAGAGCCCCCAAATTCCACCTGCAATGCCCTTTGTGCTCTATCCCTGCTCTTCCCCTCAGGCTGGGAGTCGTTCCAGCCCCCTGTGATCCCTGTGCTCTCTCTCCCAGTGCTTCCTGGACGGTCCCTACGGGACCCCCACACGGCGGATCTTCCTGTCGGAACACGCCGTGCTCATCGGGGCCGGGATCGGGATCACCCCCTTCGCCTCCATCCTGCAGAGCATCATGTACAGGTGGGTGTCCCTGCAGCTCAGGGTGCCCCTGGAGACCTGGGAGCTTCCCAGAACGGCCCTGGCTGGGTTTGGGAAGCACCAGGTGATGTTCAGCCAGAAAGATCTGTCCTTCGACACCCTTCGGGGTCCTGCTCGCTTCCAACCTCGGCACTCAGTTCCCAGACCCCCAGGGGGGTCCTCCCTCGGTGCCAGGCTTTTCCCTGTGGGGACAGGAAGGGACATCCTGGGGCAGAAAAGGGACAGAGAGGGGCAGGAAGCACAGGAAAGAGCAGGAAGGGGCAGGAAAGGGAAGGCAGGGGCAGGAAGGTGCAGGAGTGGACAGGCAGGGGCAAAAAGGGACAGGAAAGGACAGGAAGGGACAGAGAGGGGCAGGAAGGGGCAGGAAAGGGAAGGCTGATGCTGGAAGGAGTAGGAAGGGGCAGGAAAGGGTAGGAAGGGGCAGGAAAGGGCAGAAATGAGCAGGAAAGGGCAAGAAGGGCAAGAAGGGGCAGGAAAGGGCAGGAAGGGGCAGGAAGGAGCAGGAAGGAGCAGGAAGGGCTGTATCCTCGTGCACAGGTACCGCCGGCGGAGGCAGAGCTGCCCCAGGTGCCACCATTCCTGGTGTGAGGAGCTGCGGGACCAGGACATGACCCTCAGGAAGGTAGGAATGGGAGCAGGAGCACGTGGAGGGGATGTGGGATCCAGGTGTGCCCTGGGGTGGGGCAGGAGGGTGCAGAGCCCACGGGCATCCCTCCCATGCGGGAGGTTTGGGCAGGGCATGGCCGGGTTTGGTGGCCGGATTTGGTCCCTGTGCTGCTTCCACCTCCGGAGCAGAGGCTGCCCTGCCCTTCTAGGTGGATTTCATCTGGATAAACCGGGATCAGAAGCACTTCGAGTGGTTCCTCAGCCTCCTGAGCAAGCTGGAAAGGGAGCAGGCGGAGCTGGAGCCGGGAGGTGAGCGGGAGGCAGGGCCAGCATTCCCGGGACATCCCCCATCCATGCCGGTGCCGGGGTGCGGGTCCGCGGTGCCAGCCGGGCTCCCCTGGCACCCCCAGGGCGGTTCCTGGAGCTCCACCTGTACATGACCTCGGCCCTGGCGAGGAGCGACGTGAAGGCCCTGGGGCTGCAGGTGGCGCTGGATCTGCTGGCGGCCAAGGAAAAGCGGGATTCCATCACCGGGCTGCGCACGCGGACACAGCCCGGCCGGCCCGACTGGGGCAAGGTGGGCACCGGGACACGTCCCAAAACTGTCCCGGGGGAGGGGGAACCAGGGATGGACCCCTCTGGGTGCGCTGGGACATCCAGATCCAGGACAGGGAATGCCAGGGGGGGCAGGGGGGGCACAGGGAGCCTGAGCTGTGCCCAGGCAGGCAGGGATCAGAAATCAGGGAATGGGTTGGGGTGGAAAGGACCGTAAAGATCCGTAAAATCCTTAAAGGTTCCAACCCCCTAATCCAGCCCAGGGATCACAGAACCATGGAATGGGTTGGAAAGGACCTTAAAGATCATCCTGTTCCACCCCCTAATCCGACCCAGGAATCATAAATCATGGAATGGGTTGGGCTGGAAAGGACCTTAAAGATCATCCCATTCCAACCCCCTGACCCATCCCAGGGTCATAAACCATGGAATGGGTTGGGGTGGGAGGAGCATTAAGGATCATCTCATTCCGACCCCCTAATCCACCCCAGGGATCATAAATCATGGAATGGGTTGGAAAGGACCTTAAAGATCACCTTGTTCCAAGCCCTAATCAGGCCCAGGGATCATAAGCCATGGAATGGGTTGGTCTGGGAGGGACCCCCTAATCCGGCCCCCAATCCCCTGGATCCAACCAGCACTCCCTCTCCCCCTTCCCCCTGTGCTCCAGGTGTTTGGGAAGGTGGCCCAGGAGCAGGTTGGGAAGGTCCAGGTGTTCTTCTGTGGCTCCCCAGCCCTGGCCAAGGTCATCCGGGGGCACTGCGAGCGCTTCGGCTTCCGCTTCTCCAGGGAAAACTTCTGAGCCGGGGCCTTCCCGCCCTGCCAGGCCTGCCCACGGATGGCACCGGGGCTTGGAGCTGCTCCATCGGGGCTGGGAAGAGGGGGGATGCACGGTGGGATGGGCCAGGGGGATGTGGGATGGAGGGGTGGGATCCTGGAGCCGGGTGGGATGTGGAGATGGGGGTCCTGGAGCAGCCACGGTGGGGTCCCAGGGATTTGGGATGGCAGGGACGGGTCCTGTGTCACCTGGTAGGGATTTGGGATGGCTGGGACGGGTCCTGTGTCACCTGGCAAGGATTTGGGATGGTTTGGGATTCCCCCCACAGGAGGGCACTGCAGCCCCGGGAACAGCTCCAGGCGGCCCCTCGGGAATGGGGCTGCGCTCTCGGGACCCCCGGATCCATGCTGGACCCCCAAGGTCCTCTGGGACCCCCCCGACCCCATCCCTGATCCCGGGGCAGCTCCGGCTGCTCCTTCCTGGGAGGCACCGAACGTTGTTCTGCAAAGACAAATAATTTGGCAGCTCCTCCATCCCATCCCTCCCCACCCCATCCCACCCCATGTCACCGGGGACAACCAGGAACAAGACAATAATTAGGGAATCCTGGAATGGTTGGAGTTGGAAGGACCTTAAAGCCCCTCCAGTTCCACCCAGGGACACCTCCCAC
>NW_021939189.1:1208324-1211917 GCF_001715985.3 Manacus vitellinus | reverse complement strand
AGTGGGAAGGGACCTCAAAGCCCATCCAGTGCCGTGGGCAGGGACACCTTCCCCATTCCCAGGCTGCTCCAATCCCTGGGTATCCCTATGGAAGAGTTTGGAGGGGCTACCCCTGCTCAGCTCTGGGGTGCCTGTGCTCCATCCCGGTGTTTTCCATGGATTTGTGTCTCACTGAGGCCTCAGGGATCGCAGATCCCACCTGGAGGCTCTCCCAGGCCCAGGATGTTCCTTGGAATGTTGTCCTGGTCCTTAATTCCCCACTGGGAGCTCCAGGGCTGTCCGACCAAGCCTTGGAACTTCCATCTGGGAGAACAGGAGTTTTCCAGGTGCCTCTGGAATGTGCAGAGTGATTCCCCCTGTTTGTGGGAAGGATCCAGGTGAGGTTGTGGCTGCTGGGACAGGTGGATTGATTTGTTTGGGAGCTCTGGGAATTTTGTGTGGGATCAGTGAGTCCTGAACGGGATTTAATTCCAAGATTGTGGCCTGTATGTGGGTTTTTTTGGAATTCACTCCCTCTGGAACAGCAGCAAGAGGAGAAAACCTCATGATCCTCCTGCCAGGGAGGGGGAAAATTCCAGTAATATCAATTTTTCCTACCAGGGAAGGGGAGAATCCAGATAATCCCAATTCTGGGAAGAGCTGAGTGAGGGCTGGGAGGAGGAAAACATTCCAGGATTTGATGGACTCCACTCCTTCCAGGGCACAGACCTGTGGAAAACAGGGAGAAATCCCATAATTGGTGGGATTTTTGGCCCTTTCTTGTCCCAGGAAGTCAGGAAGACACAAAGAGGACGAGTTTATGCTGCAATTCCTGAGGGATTTGGGCTTCCAAGTGCTGCCCATCCCAAAAAAGCTCAGGAGGATCCAGGATAGTGGGATTATCATTCCAATTTTTGGCTAAAAATCTTCCTCTTGCACATTCCCAGGCAGGGGAAGAGGCTCATTTTCCACCCAGGAATGTGCCATTCCAGCTCTGCCTGTTGGAATCAGGGAAGTGCAGCCCAAAAATGTGGGATTTTTCCATGGATTTTATTATTTTCCCATCGGGAATTGGAGCCCTTTGGCTTTTCCAGCAGCCACAGGAGCTGCCAGTGGTTCTGAGTTCTCCTGGATAAAACTCTCCAGGGATTAAAAAAAAGGGATTTTAAGGCCATTTTGTGCTTCCCAACTCGGCCAGTTGGGAAGAGGCTGAGCAATATTTCATGGATCCACGTCCTGCTGGGGTTTTCTTTGGAAAAGCTGGGAAGTGGGGCTGGAATCCTGCCCTTTGTGGGTTAAAAGGCTTTATTTTCCCCCCCAGTGACCCTTGGAATACGGTTGGGAATCGATAAATAAAGTCAAGGTCAGAGGAATTTTGCTGATCCAGGTGTTTTTTGGACCTTTTCCACAAACTTCCATGATTATTTTGGCTTCCCAGCTCCTGGAGTGGCTCTGTGCTCTCCCAGGGAAGGGAGACTTGATTTCGTAGGGAATAATTTAAAGCATTTTTGGGTGGCAGCTTCAGGAAAACAGGGAAAAATGTGGGAAAAATACCCCCAAGTACCATCTTAGGGCTGTGATCCCATGGGAGCAGGAGCAGGGGATCCTCAAAGTGCTGCTTTGGGGGCTTTTCCCTCATTTTTGGTGGATTTCTCCAGTTTTTCCCTGTTCCTGGCACGTGGCCCTTCGGGTGATGCCTCCTTTAACTTTCCATGGGTTAATCATGGAATCCTGGAATGCTTTGGGCTGGAAGGACCTCGAAGATGATCCAGTTCCATGGGCAGGGAGATTTCCACTGGAAACAAGAGGGTTTCCTTCAGGAAAACAGGGAAAATATTGGGAAAGAAACCCCAAAATGCCATTTTTGGGCTGTGATCCCCCTGGAGAGGGAGCAGGGGGTCATGGAATCCTGGAATGCTTCGGGTTGGAAGGACCTTAAAGATGATCCAGTTGGATGGGCAGGGACACCTCCCACTGCCTCCCTTTGGAATGGTTTTTAAAAGTATCCCAGAAATCCTGGCTGGGGCTGCTCCACTGGTGTCACACGGCCCTGGAATGACTGGAGGCCCAGGAAAAGGGGAAGCTGGAGCTGGCAGGAATTCTCTGTAGGACAAATGTCCCCAGGTAATTCCTCTCCCATTTTTGGTCCTGAATCCCCAGTTTTCCAGCAGGAAAACAAGTCGTGGCTGGTGCACGTCCTGCAGGAAATTAGATTTTCCTTCAGGAAAATAGGGAAAATGTGGGAAAAATACCCCCAAACACCATCTTAGGGCTGTGATCCCACTGGAGCAGGAGCAGGGGATCCTCAAGGTGCTGCTTTGGGGCTTTTTTCCTCATTTTTGGTGGATTTCTCCTGGTTTTTGCTGTTCCGGATCTCGGTTCCTTCGGAAAGGGAATAATGAGCTGGATTACTCTGAGGTTCCAATAAATTGGCTCTGTTTCTCTGGACTTTTAATTGAGCTGGAAGATGAAAAGGAATCTTCTCATGGAGTTAATTTAACGGGTTCTTTGGGGTTTAATGATGGAATTTTCCCGTCGGAGCCGCAGTCGGAACTTCCCGAGCCGGTTCCTGCCGGATTCAAAGGGAGTTGACTCATCCCTGAGCTTTGTGAGCAGCCCTGAGGTGGCAGGGGATGTTCCCCTTTCCCACTGTTGCCATTTTGGGATTTTTCCGACGCTTCTGAGTAAAATTTGGGAATTAAAGCAACGAGCAAACCCGGAAAACTTAGCAGTGATCCCACAGAATTTCCTCCCAGACCACAGGAAGCTGGGTTTGAAATGGGAATGTTGAGATGGGAATATTGGAGGGGATAAAATGCATGGAAATGAGGTCCTTGGAAAGAAAACTCCCTGCTAATTCCAAAGGAAAGGAGCTTTTCCCTGGTGTCTCCTCCCCAGTCTGGCACCTTTTCTTCCTCCCTCGTTTGTATCGTTTGTGGTTTTGGAGTTAAACTTCAGCTGATTTGGGAAATTTTGGGTTGAGAGATGGGAATATTGGAGGGGATAAAATGCATGGAAATGAGGTCCTTGGAAAGAAAGCTCCCTGCTAATTCCAAAGGAAAGGAGCTTTTCCCTGGTGTCTCCTCCCCAGTCTGGCACCTTTTCTTCCTCCCTTGTTTGTGGTTTTGGAGTTAAACTTCAGCTGATTTGGGAAATTTTGGGTTGAGAAGGTGGAATATGGCAGGGGAGAGTTTTAAAAATCAGGAATTGTGGACGTGGTTTCATAGAATCCTGGAATCCTGGAATGGTTTGGGTTGGAAGGGACCTTAAAGCTCATCTTGTTCCAACCTTCCACTATCCCAGGTTGCTCCAAGCCCTGTCCAGCGTGGCCTGGAACACTTCCAGGGATGGGATGTTTGGATTGGGATTGAGGGATTGGATCAAGAAGCAAAGTGTTGGATGAGGCTCACCTGATCCCAGGGTTTCCATGCCTGGTAGGATCCAATGATTCCATTTGGGATGTCCCTGGAGAAGGGGCTGGGGAGGTGCCACAGCACCAGCTCTGGTTCAGGGGGGTGGTTCCCTGTGTTTCCTGGGATTTGGGGCTCATCCAGAGTCTCCCAAACACCAGGGAAGGAGCAGAGGGGAGGGGAGGGAGCATGGAATGACCCTGA
>NW_021939189.1:1207097-1208111 GCF_001715985.3 Manacus vitellinus | reverse complement strand
TGTCTGTGGGGTTTTCCATGCTGTCTGTGGGGTTTTCCATGTTTTCTGTAGGGTTCAGCCCAGGCTGTGTCTCTGAGGGACCTTGGGAGTGTCCCCAAGCTCCGGGAATGGGGCTCAGGGCAAATCCCTGCTCTGGAACTGAACTTCCAGTACTTTTAAGGTGTCCAAATGTGCTGGAATCGGCGGGATTGGAGGAGTTCTCCTTGAGGAAGCCTCTGGAGACACCTGGACCTTCCTTCTGGGAGGTTGTGGAGCTCTCCCTGAGGAGTTTGGAGGCAGCTGAGCAACAATTTTCCATGAAATCCCAGGCTGTGCCGTGCCTTCCCACTTCCATGGGCACGGGGGTTATTCCAGAGCTCGGATGCAGCGAGTCCTTGGCGGCCGAGCAAAGTAGGTCAGTTCTTTGGGAATGCTGTGATTAATTTATAAATGCCATTTTTTTCCTGGAGGAGATGGAGATCCAGGTGGATCCCAGTGCTCCTCCTCCTGCCACAGCAAAGTGATGCTTCCCGGGAAAAGAAGAGGAGCCAGGAAGGAGGGAAAGGATTATTTTTAAGCCCTTCTGGAGCTTTTCCTTGAACATGAAATGTTTTGGTTTTTTTTCCCTTGAACATGAAATGGGTTTAGAAGAGCAAATCCTGCCTGGAATGTAACGATTCCAAAGCCTTGGCAGATGGGGAATTTGTTTCCAAACACCAAGTGTTGGAGCTGTTTGAAGCCTGGTTTTGAGGATGAGCAGCACTCGGGAATGTTCACATGAAGCCTTCCCAGAACTGGAGGTTTAAAGGAACAGTCTCATCAGGAAAAGGGAGGAATGAGGGAAAGATAACACTTTCTTCTTTGGGGAAAATGACAAGAATAACACTTGGAGAATTTCTTTGGATTATATGGAAAATAATGGGGGGGGAAAGGAGGGTCACTCCTGGGCTGGTGTTCACTGAGGGGGGATGGGGAAGGACGTGGAGCTGCTGGAGCAAATCCAGAGGTTCCCATGGAGATGCTCCAAGGGCTGGA
>NW_021939189.1:1204860-1206402 GCF_001715985.3 Manacus vitellinus | reverse complement strand
TTATTCCCACTCTGGACAGGACTTTTTTGTGTCCCTCTTGGTGTAACTTGGGAAAAATGGGTCCTGATCCACATCCAGTCCTGAAACCCTCATTTAGTCCTTGAACTGCAGCAAAAGGCAGATACTGGGGGGCCTTATTTCTTGGAATGTTCCTTTGGAAAAGGTGGATTTGTTGTTACATTTCAGCTGAGTGGGGCTGGGAATGGCAGGGAAAAGCAGCAGGGAATGTTTTAGGTCAGACAGAGGCTTTGCCAGTCCTGGGCTTTCTTGGAAAGGCGACTCTTGGATCAGTGTCCAGGAACAGCCCGAGTTTCTTGGGATTCATGGCCTGTAAAATTTATGGAGTAATAAATATGCAAATGGGCTGCTGCCAGTGTGGAACTGGGACAGGGATCTGGGCTGGCTCACAATTCCCTCTCCTCCAGGAGGGAGCTTTAGCAGCTTCCCACCTTTTGAAGGATCTGGTTCTCGAGTCTTTTCCCTAAATACCTTTTTTTAACCTATAAAAAAAAAGGCTGGAAAAAGGGAAACTTTGGGATCATTTGCAGAAGCATTGGTTTGAATTTTTAAAGGGTTTGGTGATGCTGCATTTCCCTGGCACAAAATTCCACGTGTGTTTTTAAAGGAAGTGTCAGGAGCCCACAGTTGGATCTATTTAGTGCTGGAAAACTAAATATTCAAGCCCTGAACTTCCAGGTTTTCCCTCCCCATGTTCTCACAGCTCCCAGGATTTTTGGATTTCCAGGCTCCCACCCATCCCAGATTCTCCTTGGGCCTTAAATCCACTTGTTTAATTCCAAAAACCTGTTTTATAGATGTTTTTAACCGATTTCAATGAGAAATAGAACTGTCAATCCCCCCTTTCCATAGTGTGGGAACAGCTGGGTTTTCCCTGCCGTGGATTGTGGAGTTCCAGGTTCTCCTCCAGGATTTTTCCAGTCCAAGGTGCACCCACAGCTCATGGATTTGCTTGGATATGGATGCTGGACTTGATCCTTGCTGTCACAGCTACTTTAAAATGCCCTTTTGTAACATTCCAGTGAAACATTTTGTGCTCCAGGAGAACCATTAACCCGGAAAATCCCTTTTTTCCCCCTCATTAAATCCAGCTCAAACTGGTCCTACTGGTTTCCACTGGAGCAAATATTGATTATCCTTGGGATACACTGAATTTTAACACTCACAGGATTCCTAACAAGCTTGACAGGGAATTCCAAATTTTACCACCGCTCCTCCAAGATTTTTCCCAGGGAATTCCGATTAAATCCAAGAAGATTTTTAATTTTCTGGGCAAAATATTGCAGCCTAAAAGACCTCCAAGGGAGCCCTTGGCCTGACTCTGTGCCCTTGTGTGCCCTCGTTCCAGCTGCTCTGACTGACAGTTGTGCACATTCCCCTGGAACAGCTTCCCAAACTGGAAACACCCCCGGGCTCTGCAGGGAGCTCCTTTATTCCCTGCTTTTTTGCAGGTTTATTCCCTGCTTTTTTGCAGGTTTATTCCCTGCTTTTTTGCAGGTTTATTCCCTGATTTTTTGCAGGTTT
>NW_021939189.1:1202698-1204429 GCF_001715985.3 Manacus vitellinus | reverse complement strand
TTTTTTGCAGGTTTATTCCCTGGTTTTTTGGAAGGGCTCATAATTCCAACCAGGATGGCAAATGAGGCACCAGGAAAAGCAGTGCTGGGAATGTCCCCTCTGGGAGCTTTGCCAGCAGCCCAAACATCATCCAAAATGGGAAAAGCTTGGATTTTTATGGGAGTGTCTCTGCAGGGTGCACCTAAAACTTTGGACTAACCTGGAATTCCGCTCTTTTCCAGCCTTGCCCTGCTCCTGGAAAGGCTGTGCCTCCCCAGGCAGCCCCAAAGAGTCCTTTTTTCATCAAAAATTCAATTTAAGAGTCAAAAATTAATTTAAAAAGGGAAAACTCTTTGCAACCCTTGGGTGCTTTTATTGTTTTTTAGGATCCTTTATTCCCAGGGGGTTTTATAATGACCCTGGGTCCAGGCAGAGGATTCCATGTTCCATGGGGAATTTGGGATAGGTTGGGTAAGTTCTGGCTGCTGGGCTGTTTGTTTGTGGGGTTTGGAACCCACCACGTGCCTGTGGCTCACGTGGATTCCATCCTGGGAATTCCAGCCAAGGCTCCTCATCCCCCAGGACAGGGATTTAAATGGCTTGGGAAGTTCAGAACTAGAACAGAATCGACCCAAAGTGAAGTTTGGGGAAGTTTGGAAAGGTCAGAGTGGAGCAGGTGGGGCTTGAGAGGAAAAATGTGTCCCAAACCCCTCTTTGAATGATCTGTCCCTAAAATCCCGGGATAAATGGGTAGGAATTTTCCCCTCAGCCTGCAAGGCACTGAGTTGTTCCCGAGGTGCCTCCTGGGGAAGCAGCAGCATTCCAGCCTGGATCTGGGCTCTCTGGGTAGGGAAGAGCAGCTCTGCCCCCCCTGAGCTGCCCTGAGGCCTCTTCTCCTGCCCTTTCCCTCCTCATTCCCTGGGGAGCTGCTCCAAGCTCTCCATCCCTCTCCTGGAGGTTTCTCCAGGGATTCCTGGGCTGTTGGATCCAGCCTTGGCAGAGCTCCCGGGATGAGCTGTTTGCTGAGCTCCTTGGCTGCTCCAGGCTCAGCCTCCAGGCCATTCCTGGTGCAATTCCAGGCTCTGCAGCTGTTCCTTCCAGGAGCCAGGAGCAGGAAGGATCCAGGCTTGGCTCCTTGGCTTTCCCAGCTGTGTCCAGGCTGTCCCAAGGATGTTCTCCACTGACCTGTTGGAGCCACCAGCACAGTCCTTCCCATCTGGGACCTTTCCCAGCTCCTGGTGACCGGGAGCACCTGGAATTTTCCCAATATTTCAGCCAGGAATTCTCCTCTGTGAAAACCCAGGGATATTTCCCCTTTCTCTGCCAAAAACCAGGAGGAATGTGCAAATCCAGGTGGGAATCAAACATCCCAAGTGCTGGTGGTTACTTGGAAAAGTTGGCAGTGGATCCAAGGGAAGGGATTGGAGTGGGAAGAGCCTTCCAGAAGGTTCCTTTTGGGAAGGAGCTGGATTGGAGCAGCGCTCCCAGGGCTTTTGGGGCTGCTGGAAACGGTGCCAGGGAAAGTTTGGAGCCCTCAGGAGGGTGGAGTGGGAGAGAGGAGCTGAGGAGTGTGGAAAAGAGCAGATTCACTCCCAAATATTCCCCCAAAATAAGGGAGGGATTAAAAGGAAGAAACAGAGGGAATCTTCAGCCATGGTGTGGGGACACGTGGCACCATCCACTGGGGGGGTGGGGCTGGCTGGGATGAGGATCAGCAGGAATTTTCGGGAGGAATTTCCTCGTGGAAAGGGG
>NW_021939189.1:1196273-1198221 GCF_001715985.3 Manacus vitellinus | reverse complement strand
CAGATGCGGGGATTCGGGATTCGCTCCGGAGCGGGGCGGGCTGGGGAGGGGGAGCGGGATGTGCTGCTGGAGGAAGTGACATCCCTGCTCCCGAGCCTTCCGTGCAGGAGCAGAGCCTTGGAATCCAGCAGCCTGGCTGCCTTGGGAAGCACAGCCCTGGATAAGAGGATTTGAGGGATAAAGGAGGCGAACACCCCGCTCCGGAGGCTCCGCCAGATCCTTAAGCACTTCAATCTTCCCTGTTTTTTTCCCCTCTCTCCACATCCCCGCAGGAACACGGAGCTGGAGACCCGCTTGAAACCTCCCAGGGATCTATTTTGGAAGTTGGAAAACCCGGAGATGCGTTAGAATTCCCAGCCCTCCCTTTCCTAAGGTAAGAGAGGAGCCCCTTCTCCCCGTTCCCGGCTTTAATCCGCGTGTGTTCGGGGCGAGCTGGAATTCCTGGCTGCGATTCCAGCCTTTCCCTAAACGGTTAATGTTGATCCCGTGGAAGAACTCGCAGCTGCAGCTGCACATGGCTCTGCTTCCAGGAGTGTCGGGATAACGGGAAGCGGGAGCTGCTCCGGCTCAGGGGGAGTTGGGGCTTTCCAGCCTAAATCCCACATTTCCAGAGCTTTTCCTTCGCCCTCCTCAGACCGTGAGTAACTCCTGCAGCATTCCGGGCTTGGAATGAGCTGGAGGAGGTGAAAGCTCACCTTGGAGAGGTGGGAAGTGTGGAATTCCCTCGGTTTGGGGAGCTGGAGCTGTGTTTCCATGGTATCCATGAGTGACTCCGGTGGGAGGGCTCGGAGGCATCAATGGGAATTATCCCGGGCTCGGGAGAACAGGTCTGGGATTGTTTGATGTGGGAAAGATGGTAATTCCCTTCCTTTGCCTGTGGGATCCCATTATCCATGATTAAACATGGAAAAGGCTGGATTGAACCTGTTGTACTTGCAGGGAGGCTTTGGGATACTGGAAAATCCAGGGATTAAACTGGAGCTTGGTTTTCCATGGGGGAGGGGGTTGGAACTGGATGAGCTTTAAGCTCCTTTCCAGCCAAATTCCCTGATTTTATGATCCTATGACTCTAATTTTCAAATATATGAAATTTAGGGATAATTTTTATCCTTCACCAGTTTCTTTGGTCCTTGGGGTTTATCCCACAACTTCGGGAAAAGCCAAACTCCAAAGGGGAAATGCCCAAAGAAAGCTGGAAAATCCAGGGGTTCAACTGGGACACAAAAGCTTTTCAGGAGCTGCTGAACCAGCCAAGTAATTCCAAAGCATTTTTTTGGGATTAAAGACAACTCCAGGCTCCTTCCCAGGAATTAATCCAGGCTGGTGGGCCCCATCTGGGCTGGGGAAGTTGTATTTTCCAGGCTTTTCCCACTGAATTCAGGCAGAATTCCCGAGGCTGGGCTGAGGTTTGGGAGGCTGGGCTGTCATTCCCAACCCCTCCGTGCAGGGAACACTTTAAATCCTTTGGAATGAGCCCCGAGAGCATCTGTGGGAACAATTAAAATCTCCAGGAAATGAATTTTTCAGTGGCTGGGGAAATAGTTTGGGAATGAAGGTGGTGTTTCCTGGGAAAGCATCCATTTTGTGTCCACCCTCTGGAGTGGAAACCAAACCCCTGGAATCCCGTGGGATTAGGGGTCTGGAACATTCCCTCTCCCATCTCTTGCTCTAACTCTCCAAGTCCCCTCTGGAACTGTTGGACTTGTCAAACTCCTCGTCCTTCCCAGGCTTTTCCAGGCTGAACTGCCCCTGGAATGTGGGGTTTAGGAACAGCAACCACACTCCTGGTCCCAGGGAATAAAGTTCTCCTGCCGGGTTTTCAATCCATAACCTGTCCAACATTCCCACCACCTGCTCCTGGCAGTTTTGGTGTTTAAAGGGGAGGGATTTGGATGTTCTTCCTTCTCATGGAAGCAACTGGAGTTGGGAATTGGGAGGGACAGGTGGA
>NW_021939189.1:1192634-1195368 GCF_001715985.3 Manacus vitellinus | reverse complement strand
TTTATCTTTCATTTTCTCTCTATTTGATGCAGAACAGGATTGTAGCATCTCCTAACAGGGTGTTTTGTGTCTCTATTCCAGCCCTTTGGATGCTCTGTGATAGTAATGATTTATAATAATGATATAATAATAATAATAATAATAATATCTCCTTTGGACCTTCTGGAAATAAGGCACCAAATGTACTTTCCAGCCCTTAAATAAGGCCTCCAATAAGTCACTAAATGTGCTTTAAACCCCTTCAAAAAGTCCCTCCATAAATCCTTAAATGTGCTTTAATGTTTATTAACCCAGAGCCTGTTCCTGGTGGATTCCAGGTTGGATTCCAAGCTCCAAACCCTGAGGAACTGGGCAGGTCCTGCCACTAAACCAGACCTAAGCAAGCCCAGCCCGACCATTCCCTGTCAAACATTAACCTGGAGCTGGGAATGTTCAGCCTTTACACAGGGGGGGGAATTCTTAGCTCTGGGAAAAACTCTCCTCACGAGGAATTTTTCCTGGGAAATGCAGCCTTTCTCCCCAAAACCCCCGTGGTGCCATTGGATGCCAGGGCTTTTCCTGCCCTGGGGGGATATTATGGGCTGGCCCAGCCCCCTGGCCCTGCCCTGCCACCACCAAAGCCCTGCCCCTGCAGCCAAAACCTGGTTTGCTGCCCGTGTCCTTCCCAGAAGGTGACATTCCTGAATTTTTTTATTTTTTTGTTTTCCCAAAGGACTTGGCAGGAAGGCTTTGGGATCAGTTAATAATCAACTGAACTAACAAATCCCTTTGGGAAACCCGCAGTGACCCAGGGGCTGCTCCGTGCCCCCCTCCTGCTTCAGGAGGTGCCAGGGATGTTGGGAATTCCTGCCCCCATGCTCCAGGTGTCCTGCACTTCAAATCCTCCTTTCTCTTCCCGCCATTCCCACTTTGGCAGAGCCTCTCTGAGGATAAATCCCTGTGGAAGAGGCCCAGGAACCAGCTGGAGGCTGGAAGTGCTTCCATGTCCTCCCTGAGGAATGTGGGAGCTGTGGGAGCTGTGGGAGCAGTTTCCCCAAGGTGATGCTTTCCCTCTGGCTGGGTTTGGAGCTCCTGGGTGGCAAAAGCAGGAATTCTGCAGGTGTTCCATGCACTGCATCCTGGAAAGCTGGAATTCCAGAGTGTTCCATGCCTGCTGACACAGAGGTGGCTGCAGGAGTGAGGGAGGACTTGGGTAAGGAAAGAGGGACTGGGGACAAGGGCCTGGAGGGACAGGAAAAGGGGGAATGGCTTCCCACTGCCAGAGGGCAAGGATAGGTGGGATGTTGGAAGGAATTCCTGGCTGGGAGGGTGGGGAGGCCCTGGCTTAGGATGCCCAGAGAAGCTGTGGCTGCCCCTGGATCCCTGGAAGTGTCCGAGGTCAAGTTGGAGCAACCTGGGGTAGTGGGAGGTGTCCCAGGGGGTGGGACTGGATGAGCTTTAAGGTCCCTTCCCACCCCACCCATCCCTGGATTCTGTGAGTCTTTGGCTCCAGCACCATCTTCCCTGAAAACAAGGAGGGAAGAGCTCACCCCCCTGTGGAACCAGGTGCCCTTTACGGTCCCTTCCCACCCGAACCATCCCAGGATTCTGGGATTCTCCAGGAAGTTTCCAGGTACCACTTTCCCTGGAAACCACGGGAAGTCAGCCCCCCCCCCCCCTTTGCATCTGTGGGAGCTTGGAATGCAGAGCCTGGAATTGCTGAGCTGGGCACTCCACCCCCAACGCTGCTGATGGTTGTGCTGAAAATGTTGACTGGGAAAAGCCTCTTTCCTTTCACTTTTCAGCAGCTCTGCAGCCCAGAACTGCCAGGAATGGCTTTATCCTGCACGAGGCAATGGATCCTGCTGAATGTGGGCAGGGAAACAGGATCATCAGCAAATCCATTGTCGGGGTTTCATTCCCAGCTGGGGCTCAGAAAGGGTTTTTTGGCAGGGCCGGTGCCAGTCGCTGAAAGGGAAAAAAATCCCCCCCTAAGAACCCACCTGGGAGGGAATTCTGCTCGTGGAGCCACATCTATCAGTGCTTTGGGGGTATAAATTGGGATAAAATGAGTAAGAGGCAGCAAAAAAAGGCACGGGAGATATTAAATATGTGTTAAATAACGTGTTGGGAGATCGTGGAATCGTGGAATGGGTTGGGTTGGGAGCTTAAGGATGATCTTGTTTCACCCCCAGGAACTCCTTCCACTAGCCCAGGTTGCTCCAGGTTCATCCAGGGCTGGGATTTCCCCATCACCACCTCATTATTCTGCAGATCACAGGAGAGGTTAAATTGGAAGCAGTGTAAGATCTGAGTGGTTTTGGCTCTCTGGAGGAAGAGCTTTCACCAAAATGAAGATGTTTTTACCAAAAATGCAATGAACTCTTTAAATGTTCCAGTTGAAGCCTCCAGCAGTCCACAGGCTGAAGGAACATCCCCACTGGATGCAGGTTCCCTGGATGGGTTCCCTGTTGGAGCTCCCTGAGGAGCCTCTTGGCTCAGCTGCTCCCACAGACAGGAGGGTCAGGAGGGAGGATTTGGAAGCAGCAGGACCTGATTTCCCTCTCCACTGAGCACAGAGAGGAAAACTCCAGTGTCTGAGGAGACTGAGCCCAGGGAATGTCAGCCCACACAGCCCCGGGGGATCCATGGGGAACACGAGCCAGGCAGGGCTGGAAGCAGGAGAACCAGGAAGGTTCTGGAAGGAAGACCAGGCTGGATGAACTTGGAGCAACCTGGGACAGTGGAAGGTGTC
>NW_021939189.1:1186718-1192304 GCF_001715985.3 Manacus vitellinus | reverse complement strand
GAGGAGGAGGCAACGCTGGAATTGGGATGTTTATCTCGGTATAAAAATCCACTCCTGCTCCTGCAGAGGAAAAACAGGGAAACCACAAACCCGAGGGGTTTTGGCAGCAGGAATTGATGGAGAAATTAGTAACAATTCAATTTGTTTGGGAAAAGAAAAGGGTATTTTCCTGCTGGTTCTACCTCGCTCTCCCAGTGCATTATCCCTGTGTTTGTGTGAATACATCTCCATATTTATCCATTATTTAGTGACATGGGAGAGCTTGGCAGTTTATAATCCATTAAATTCAGGCTCCCAGCAGTGATCAAAGACCCCACATCCCTCACAAATCATTCCCTGTTACCTGAAACCAGGAAAGACAGAGGGAATCGTGGCCTCTTTTTGCAGGAAAACAGCTGAATGTTGGAACTCCTCTCCTGCTTGTTCCTATTAACATTTCATCAATGGAATTCCAGGAGAATTAGTAGGTGAATCTTGGGATTCTGTGGATTTATGTTGTGCAGCTTCTGGGAAAATGTCCCTGTTTTCCAAGGATGCTTTGCTGATTTAAAAGGGGACGCTCGGAGTGTCCTGAAGTCACAGGGAAATTCCTGCAGGTTGATTCCTGGAAAATGAGATGCAAGAAGAGACAAGGAGAAAAAAACTGGGGGTTTGGGAGATGGAGCAGAGGAAAGTCAGGAAGCAAAGGTGCTTCAGCTGCAGTTGGATGAAGCTGCTCCGTTCCACGGCCACGGCTCCGTCGTGGCAAGTCGGGAGCCAAGGAAAAGTCTGCAGCAAATGGAGCTGAAGAGTCAAGGATTAAACAATCTCTGCTGATTTCCTGGAGGGTTTGTGCTGCTGGATGGATTTGCCTAAAATAAACTGCTGCATGCCTGGGAAAAAGGGCAGAGCATCCCCAAGAGCTGCTCCCTGGGGAATGGCTGGGGCTGCAGAGCCAGGGGTTTGTATCCCCTGTTATCCACCTTTCTGTGAAATGGGATTTTCAAAAAGCAGAGGAGGAGGTTCAGCACCTGGTTCCCAGTCCTGGGGGTGCCAGGCTTTTAGGGAGGAGGATTATCCTGGAGAATTCCTTGCCAGCGTGTTGGATGGGGCCTGGAGTGAGCAGGGGCAGGTCCTGCCCATGGAATGGGATGAGCTGGAAGGTCCTTCCAACCCAACCCATCCCGGGATTCTGCCATAGGAAGAACAGGGGTGTTTGGGGCAGTTTGTGGGGTTTAAGGGCTGGTTTTCCTGCTGGGACTCAGCTGGAGCAGCAGTTCCTGCCCACAGGGAGGTGGGAGGGAGGGACTGGGCAAACCTCGGGAAGCTGCTCAGCTTCCATAAAAAACTGTGGATTTGGCACGTTGGCAGAGCTCCCTCCTGCACAGGAACGTTATCCAAGGCCTCCTCTGTCCAAATGGAAGTTACACAACCCTCTTCTTCTGACTCTGTAGTGATTCCAGGTGGTTTGGAGTCGGTTCATCTCCCTTTGCAGCCCGGGAGCAGCTGTGCCTGCGGATCCCTGCGAGGGATCGGGGCTGGAGCGTGGGCTGGAGCGTGGAATTCTGCCCTGGGAACCCACTCCTGCCAGGAAAGCATCACCCCCCGAGTGCAGCCCAACATCCAGACCCCCCTCATCCCACAGAACCGCAGTGGTCCCTCTCCCAGTTCCAAGGAGGCAGCCGGACCCGACTCCTACGCTCCCAAAAATCCCCGAGGAACAGGTTGGTGGCATCTCCAGCCCGGAAGGCCGAGGCAGAAGAGGTTTGAAGGCCAGAGATGGACCAGTGGGAAAAATGTGGAGCTTTGGGAACCGCCTCCTGATTTTCATTTCCTACGTTCCAGGATATCCAGGTGGAGGAAAACCTTTCCCCCCTTGTTTCTGAGGCTCTTTCCTTCCTCGGGGTTGGATTCCCGTGTTGTGAGGTTGAGCTGCAGAAGGGAAACTTGCTGTGGAAGAGAGTTGGAGACTTTTTTTATTTTTTTAAGATAATTGTGATTTAACCTAAATTTTCAAGCCCAGAGTCACAGGATGGATCCAGACTTTTTTTTTTGGCCACAGTAAAAGGAACTTTCAAGCTTCAAATTTCAGCTGTTGGACAAACTGAAAAGAGCCATTACTGTGCCCTCCACCCTCCATTAACTGTTTTGAAACATTGTGCAGCACAAAGAAATAACTTTTTTTTTGCTTATTTCAACACAATTACTACCTCTTGAAAAAAAGGAATTCCTGGAGGGGATTCCTGGATACTCTTAGTAAGGATGAACCACTTCAACCTCCGTTAGACAGGGCTGGAATTAGATCAAGTGCTCCAGGAAATGACAGAAATACCCCTTAAAAAAGGAAAAAAACCAACCCAAAAAATCAACAACCCCCCAAATTTGTCAGATTTTACCAACTGGGTTTGATCCCCAAGCCCTGGAGTAGAGAGTGTGTCTGTAGGGATGTGGAATGGCCTGCAAGGGGACACAGGGAATGGTGTGGATCTGTCCCTGCTGCTGCTCTCTGGATCCTCCAAGTCCTGGAGTGGTCCCTGATCCTTAAAAACTTGGGGTAGAACACTTGGAAAACGGGAATTTATTTTTCAAGCAGGGATAACTGTAAAAAAGTCACCAAAAGGAGGAATTTGGCACCGCGGGAGGATTTCACTGCCTGGCTTTCCTGCTGGCTTTGGGGATGAAGTTTGTGGGATTTAACTGGCAAAACACTTCCACTTGGACGTGGCCTTCCCAAAGGAACACCTGGATCCTCCAGCCACGTCCCTGCCTTTTAACCTGAACCTGAAGAAGAAACTGAAATATTCAGGAATTCTGTTCCTCCCAAAGAAAAGCTGCTTTGAGGGATCAACCCCAAATTCTGTTTTATCAACGAGGATTTTGTAGGTTCTGTGTTGGGCATTCCAGTCTGTTGTTATTGTGTATAATCATCCCAGGTTTGTTGGGAGCAGGGAACCAAAGGCTCTGGGAGGTAAGAACACAGAATTATTCCACCTTTTTCCAGGAATCCTCTTTGCTCTTCGCTGACCCCAGGGGAGAATTCCCTGGCAGCATTTTCCCTGCTCAGCAGTTGCTCTGCCCTTGGACTGGTGATTTTCTGTTGTTTATTCGATATTTAATATTAATCACCTCCTGGACTTCAATAATTCACTGTCAGGGATTCAAATATAATTCACAGTTTGTCCTCAAGGAGCTTTTCTGTCACTTCTCGTTCTGTTCTGCTCCTCCTGGGCATCAGCTCTGGAAGTTGGGAGAGAAAAAAAGGTAAAAAATTTGGGTTTAAAAAGGTAAAAGGTAAAAAAAATTGGGATAAGAAAGGTAAAAGACTTTATTCCAGGCCTCTGTGTATTCCTGGCCATGTTCTGAAAACCAGTTTTAAGTTCCTGGTGTAAAATCCAGCTCAGCCTTTGGGCTGGACTTGAATAAACCCAGGATTTGTGGGTTCCTTTGGTCTCCCCAGTGCTGCTCCAGTGATCCCTGAACAGCAGAAAATCAAGGAGCAGGAGGTTCCAAACCCATTTTCCAGGGCTAATTCCAGAGTCTAAACATCAGCTCTGCTGGGACAGACATATTTGCAGGATGAGGTGCCAGGCAGGGCTTGGTTTGAAGGCTCAGGAGAAGGAGGCACAGGAACAGGGATCTCCTGGATCTCCTCTGTTCCCATTCCTGCAGCTTGGACACCCTCCCCTGGTGGGAATATTGAACATCCCGATCCTTAGAAAGCGATATTCCCAAAGTGGGATCACACCCAGGTTCCCAGAGGTGCCCATTCCGTGGCCTCCACCCTCCCTGTGCTCTTCAGGATTTATGGAAAATATGGAAAACTTTCCATTGTTCCCTCACATTTCCCAACATTGAGGTTCAGGCTCTACTGGTTTATTGGTAATATATAGAAATATATTATTTAAATGTGGTATTTTCGGTGGTTTTTCCTCAGTGAAAATCCCTGTGGAAGCAATTTCATCCAAGGTTCAAGATTCCCTGGCAAAATCCCTCGTCCAGGACATTCTCTTTAGAAACAATCACTTGGTGAAGCTGCAGAATTCCACTGAAAATACGAATTCTGTGATGGAGAAACTGCCTTTGGTTGTTCCTTCCTGGGAAATAAGTGCCAGGGATTTCTAAGCAGGAAAAATGAGGCATTTTTAGCCAGTTCTTCAGATTTAATTGGGATTTTATTTCTTTCTCTGCTCTGTTACTCCCTTAAACTCTGCTCTTTGCACAGGGAAGGCAAAAGGTGATGAAAGCATCCCTTGGGAATAGGGTTGGGAATGGGATGTGCCAATAATAAACTGGGAACATCAGTGAGGCAAAACTGGAGGGGTTGGGGCTTCCCAGAGATTGGAGCTTCCAGGGGAGCAGAGAATGAGGGAATTGCTGATGGATCTCCTGGTGGACGCTGTGGTTTGCAGGGAATGTGTGTCCAGCACTTCCTGGGAGGTAAATCGTGATTAATGCGGGAATTAACTGTGGGAATTACATGGAATTGCTGGGAATTGCTGTCAGGAGGGTGTTGGAGGTGATGTTCCCATTGGAAAGGCTCCACCAGGAGCACCTGGGGTGCTTTTCCCATTGGAGAGACTCCACCAGGAGCACATGGGGTGATGTTCCTGTTGGAAAGGCTCCACCAGGAGTGTGTGGGGTGATGTTCCTGCTGGAGGTGCTCCACTAGGAGCATGAGGGGTGATGTTCCTGCTGGAGATATTCCACCAGGAGCACCAGGGGTGCTTTTCCCACTGGAGATGCTCCCCCAGGAGCACGAGGGGTGATGTTCCTGTTGGAAATGCTCCCCCAGGAGCACGTGGGATGATGTTCCTGTTGGAAAGGCTCCCCCAGGAGCTGCCCTGTGCCCCCCTCACGCTGTGCCCGCTGTGTTGCAGGTATGGTGTGAATATGCGTTGCTTGGCAGCTCGGGTCAACTACAAGACTCTGATCGTCATCTGTGCCCTGTTCACGCTGGTGATGGTGCTGCTGTGGAACCGCTGCTCCTCGGACACCTCCGGCCCCTTCCCGCGGATCCCGGCGGGGCTGGAGCGCCGCGGGATGGCCGAGGACGAGCCCAGGCAGCACAGTGAGGAGACCTCCCCCCAGGAGCAGCAGAAAGCCCCCCCCGTGGCCGGGGCAGGCAGGGCCCCCGCGCCCAAGTACGAGGAGATTGACTGTGTGATCAACGAGGAGCACACCGTGAAGGGCAGGAGGGAGGGCAACGAGGTGTTCCTGCCCTTCAGCTGGGTAGAGAAATACTTTGAGGTTTATGGGAAAATTGCTCAGTACGATGGTTATGACAGGTTTGAATTCTCTCATAGCTACTCCAAAGTATACACACAGCGGGCTCCCTACCACCCCGACGGGGTCTTCATGTCCTTCGAGGGCTACAACGTCGAGGTCCGGGACAGGGTCAAGTGCATCAGCGGGGTTGAAGGTGGGTGGAGTGTTTTCTTCTCCTTTGGTGTGGAAACGCTGCTTGGGATTTGCTCTGCGAGGCCATCCGGGGTTTGGGTTGGGGGGAGGACAGCCTGGGGTGATTTGGTGCAAAGTGTGAGGGGGGAATGTGAGGGTGGAGAAGGGAAAACTGTGAGGGAAACGTTGGTGTCCAGTAAAAAGGTTGGA
>NW_021939189.1:1185065-1186317 GCF_001715985.3 Manacus vitellinus | reverse complement strand
CTCCAAGCCCCGTCCAGCCTGGCCTTGGACACTTCCAGGGATCCAGGGGCAACCACAGCTTCTCTGGGCAACCTCATACCAAGTCTTCCCAGCTCCATAGGGAAGTGTCAGCCCATCCCTGGAAGTGTCCAAGGCCAGGTTGGATGAACCTGGAGCAGCCTGGGCTAGGGGAAGGTGTCCGTGCCCATGGCAGGGGGTAGCACTGGATGGGCTTTAAGGCCCCTTCCAGCCCAACCCATTCAGTGATTCCATGATGATTCCTAGTTTTCCCAGTTGCAGTGAGCTCCAGAGGTGCTGGGACACTGCTCTGGTAATGCTACTGCCAGGGTTTGGCATCACTGTTGACACTTGAGTCTCTCAGGGAGCCACAATTATTTTATGATACAAAGCATTAAAATATTACATTAAAAAAAAAAAAAGAAAAAATAAAACTACAGAGTAAAAAAATTATTTTAAAATTTAAATTCAAAATTAAATTTTAAAATCATTTTAGAAGGCCAGCAAGCCTGGCCTTGGTTTCTGAGGAGGCTCCTGCTTCCCTGTGGACACGGATAAATCCATGGACTGAGCGCTGCTGGCACCTCTGGAACAGCCCAGCTGCTCTCAGGCACCTTAATTTTGGGGGTTAAATCCGTGGGAGGAGGTTTTGGAGAACAGCCCAAGGGTCAAGCAGCTCTCCAGCCCTTGGATTATCCCTGGATAACAGGGAGATGCAGTCAAACCTTCCCAATTTGAGCCATCACTAATTAACCCTCGGGGTCCTCCCACGGCTCGGCGGAGATTTGATGGCAGAAAATTCTTCTTGGCTTCCCATTAAAAAATTAATGACTTTGTGAAGCACTTACAGAGTGTGCCACCGTGACCCCTCATAAATTAATGACCAACTTTCACTTAAGGAATAAAACCCATTAATTCTCCTGCCTCTGGTGCTGCTCCCGGGGTGTGGATTCCAGCTCTTCCCAGCACACGGGCACGGCAGGAGCTGCTGGGCCTGGGAGTTACTTGGCTGGGAAGGTTCACATGAGGAGATATGTAGGATATGGAAGTTTGGGGAGGGAGTTTGAGGTTATTCTCACATTTTTATTGTTATTTTTTAACTCTCGTCCTCGTTACACCTGGGAAGGAAGGGATGGAGAGGTGGGTTGGGAACAGCAGCCTCGGGAACACCAGGGGCCTGTGGAGCTGCTCCCTGCTCAGCCCTTGAGGCTCCAGGGAGTTTAACACTGGATAATGGGGTTGGTTGTCCAGGAAT
>NW_021939189.1:1169211-1184330 GCF_001715985.3 Manacus vitellinus | reverse complement strand
GTGGCAGGGGGTGGGATGGGATGGGTTTTAATTCCCTTCCAACTCAAACCATTCCCTCATGTTCTGTGTTCCCTCCTCTCTGTCCCAAGGGGTTGTTCCATCCTGTGTCCTGCAGAATTTCACCCTGTCAGGTTGGATGAATATCAAGTGAAGCTTTTATAGCAAATTTCCTTCTTTTTTTCCATCTTTCACTCCCAGTGAATGTCCCTTTAACTGGAAATGCTCAGCATTAATGAGCCTCCAGGGGCTCACATAAGATGGAATATTCAAACCTTCCTGGGATGGTTTATCCCATCAGTGATAATCATTAGCACCAACAAATGTATGAAAACAATGAAAATATATCTTTTTATATTTAATTTAAGTCATCTTTTCACTGTTCCACCCTGAAGAACAAATTGGTTCCTCAGCCTGACGTTGCCAAGGGGGAAATGGTGCAAGTGCCAACTTGATTTTCCCCTTTCAGTGCCAAACGTCCTTGGTTTGCTGCAGGAAGGACCTGGTGATCTGTTCCCTCTTTGGATTTGTATTTAGAGGTCGGGAATTTGTTCCACAGAAAATTCAGGACTTCAGGATTTAACCATACTTTAAATATCCTGTGTTTGCTTCGGGAGGAACATGTGCAAATGAGGCTCCCCCACGCAGCTTGTTCCCACTTCCTGGGTTTTCCCCCCAAATCCTGGGAGCTGGGAAGGGCAGGTAGAGCTCTGCAGGGATTTCTGCAGGTGCATCCCAAGGATCCTGATGGAGGGTGGCAGTTTTATGTGACACTGAGCTCCTCCCCTGTGAAAACCCATAAAATCCCATTAAAAACCCAAAAATCAGGATGTAAATGATGAACTCTCTGATTTTCCTGCCTGATTCCTCTAAGGCGCCTCCAGGGGGTTCTTTTAGATCTAAAATCACCCAAAGCCCAAACTAAGGGAGAGACCTTTGTGAGGCCAGTGGGACAGGCTTTTGGGACAATCCCAGGGAAGGCTGGGATGAAGACAAGGGACAGCTTTGCGGGGTGGAATTAGGGCAAATCCTTCTTGGAGAGCCTGCTGGCTCCTGCAGGCACCACTCCAGGCAGGAACGCTCCCAGGAGAGCTGGGTAATGGGAGGGATTTGTGGCTGAGGGTAAATCGCTCTCTGAGCAGCAAATAACTCTTAGAAAAATCTCCCAATAACAGATGCACTTAATTTGCAAAGATTTACTGACGTTAAAGGGATTGCGGGGATGGAAAAGCGTTTGGGGATTAACTGCTCTCGGGAGCAGGGGGGAAAAATCTGTTCAGGCTTGGAAAATGTGTTTTGAGATAAGTGGGAGGCTCCAGTGACAATGGAAGGAGGATGGAGCCAGGCTGGGAGAGCTGGGGGGGTTCACCTGGAGAAGAGAAGGCTCCAGGGAGACCTGAGAGCCCCTTGCAGGGCCTAAAGGGGCTCCAGGAGAGCTGGAGAGGGACTGGGGACAAGGGAAGGAGGGACAGGACACAGGGAATGGCTTCCCACTGCCAGAGGGCAGGGACAGATGGGATATTGGAAAGGGATTCCTGGCTGGGAGGGTGGGGAGGCCCTGGCACAGGTTGCCCAGAGAAGCTGTGGCTGCCCCTGGATCCCTGGAAGTGTCCAAGGCCAGGTTGGAGCACTCTGGGCTGGTGGAAGGTGTCCCTGCCCATGGCAGGGAGTGGAATGGGATGAGCTTTAAGGTCCCTTCCAACCCAAACCATTCCATGAGTCTGTGAATGTAGGGAAGCCCGTGATAAGGATTCCTCTGCCACTCCAAAGTGCTGAGTTTGAACTAGTTATGGATCTTGGTGGCAAAGGGAACAGTTCAGTCCCTGACCAGGACTGAGATGGTGACCCCTCCACACCCCGTGTGTGCAGGGGAAGCGGTGCTGGCTCTGCAGGAGGACTCAGTAGAGCTCCAGCACTGGGGTTTTGGCAAGGTGCTGACCACTGCTCCCTCTCCTTCCTCCCCCAGGAGTTCCCCTCTCCACCCAGTGGGGGCCCCAGGGCTACTTCTACCCCATCCAGATCGCCCAGTACGGGCTGAGCCACTACAGCAAGAACCTGACGGAGAAGCCGCCGCACGTGGAGGTTTATGAGACTGCTGAGGACAAGGACAGGGGCAGGGCTGGGGACTGGGCCGTGCCCAAGGGCTGCTCCCTGACCACAGTGTGGGACAAAGCCAAGCTCACCGGGGTCAAACAGTTCTCTGCTCCAGGTGGGTTGTCCTGAAGGTGTCACAGGTAACCTGTTCATTTGAACATGCTGTGCCAGAGGAACCTTAACTTCTTGGGATTCATGTGTTTGTTTTCATTTACCCTTCATTCCCATCCTTCATTCCCCATCCTTGATTCTCTGTCCTTCATTCCCCATCCTTTTGATTCCCCATCCTTTTAATTCCCCATCCTTTTCATTCCCCATCCTTTTCATTCCCCATCCTTTTCATTCCCCATCCTTTTCATTCCCTGTCCTTCATCCCCTATCCTTGATTCCCCATCCTTGATTCCCCATCCTTGATTCCCCATCCTTCATCCCCTATCTTTCATCCCCTATCCTTCATCCCCTATCCTTCATTCCCCATCCTTCTTTTCCTGTCCTTCATTCCTTATCCTTCATTCCCCATCCTTTTCATCCCCCATCCTTTTCATCCCCCATCCTTCATCCCCCATCCTCCATTCCCCATCCACCTCACCTGAGAGCTCACCCCCCTTCCCTCAACCCCTCAGGGCCTCATCCAAGGCCCTGATTCCTGTCCCTCTGGAGTTTTCCCTCTTTTCTCCCCCCCACTGGCTTCCAGCACTGTTCTACTCCAACCCAAAGGCTGGATGTGCTCATGGAGGGGGATGAGGAGTCACATTTCCCAAGCCTTCCAGCTCCTGTCCCAAAATAGCAGCTGCAGGAGGAGGTGGGAGCCGTGTGGGGTGTGCCAGGGGATGGGACAGGTGGCACAGAAGGGCTGTTTCCAGCCCGGAGCACGGGCAGGACCGGGAGCTCTCTCCCTTCACTGGGATACAGCTGTGCTTGTAAAATTTAGGGTCTTAATTCTGCCTAAACCCGGATAGAATTACAGAATATATTGCACCTCAAGAATTAAGTCCCTGAGGACACCCCCAAATCCCTCCCTGTGCCCGAGAGCGTTGTCCAAACCCTCCCTGGGGCTGTGTCCACCACCCTGGGGAGCCTGTGGAGTGCCCAGACACCCTCAGGGGGAAGAACCTGCTCCCAGTATCCATCCCAAACCTCCCTGACAGACCCTAAAGTTGCCTTAGAGAAAGAACAAGAGTGTTTTGGGGTCTCCCAGTTGTTCCCTTCACCACGTTTTGCTGCCACCTCCCTGATTCCCCCTGTTCTGTTTGGTATTTAGGAGGGAAACCCATTATTTAATCCAAGAGTTCCCCTTGTGCCAGGCCAGGCTCATTAATAAGGCCCTAATGTATTTTCCCTCAATCAATACCCACTGGAATTAATGAGTCCATTACTTCCAAGGACAATGAAGTAATTTTCCGTTGGCACCTCGGCCCTGGGGCTCCCGGGAAAAGGTTGTCCAACACTTTTGTGTCTTTGTAGTGGATAAATACAGGGAGAGGGGAGGATAAAAGGTCTGGGCTGTGTTCTCTCCTCATCCTTTATTGATGGCTGAGTAATCCATGGATATGGATATGCATCCACTCCTCTGAGCAGGCCCTAAGTAATGGATTTATGGATGCCTAAGGCACAGCAGCCACGAGCAGCCTTTAGTTCCTTGCTTCTCCAAACTCTTTTTCCTCCCTCTTTTCTAATTCTCTTTGTTATAATTTATTTACAAGGAACCATAAAACTCACTTGACAGGCACTGTGAGAGGAGGGAGGTTAATTAGGTTTTTTTCCACAGGAGCAAAACGTGGTGGCCCAAAGCGCTCGGTTCCTTCTCTCGGAGCAGATGCTGAGCTTAAAACTCCCAGCTTTTCCTTGAAAAGCTTGGAAAACGTGACATTCAGTCAGAAAAATTGGGACTGGACAACAGAGCCTGTACAGGAGGTGTTTTAAAATTCCAGGGATTAGTTTGGGAGGCAGGAAAAGCTGCCTATGATGTGCTGGTTGCACGGAGAAACGTGTCCGGGGTATTTCCCACATCCCAGAGCAGAAATAAGGAAACAATGGCCTTTTCCAGGAGAGTTTTATCCCATGGAAAGCCCTTAATTTGATGTGACACTCTTAAAGTGTTCATCATCCCTCTGTGCATTCAAACCTCCAGGATTTGCTCTCAGCCTTCCAAATTAATTATCCTTTTGATCTCCCGCTGTAGGTTTTGTGGGAGAAGTTGATATTTTCAAATCCAGAGAACACTGGATTTTATTCTGTGGCAGTGCCTGGGAGCTTTATTTAATTTATAGCTTAAAATTAAGCTGAGTTTTGCCAATGCAGAGGTTAAGAAATATTTTAACGCACTCGTCTTTATTCCTTGGTTTTTCCCCCCATTAAACTAATCGGGTTTTGGGTCTGTCAGGTTGGGAAAGAAAAAAATCCCAGAAACAGTCCCAGGAGGATCCTAAATACCTGCTTCTGGCATTCCTGGGTTTTTTTCCCTTTGCTGAAAGCAGAGCTTTATTCAGGAATGTGAAGCTGCAGCAGCGGTCGTGCCAAGGGAGGTTTTAATTTGGGAACAAAAGGGTGGTTGTTGGTTTATTATTGAGTTACAGCAGAGGAAAATCAGGGAGCATCTCAGTTCTTGCTGTGCCCCATCCTGGAGGAAAGGTGCTGCTCTAGGGGAAGGTGTTCCTACCCGTGGTAGGGTGGGATGAGACGAGCTTTAGGGTCCCTTCCAGCCCACCCCATTCCAGGAGGGGCCCTGTGCCCTGCCAGGCTGGTGGCCTGTCCCCAACCCTGGGTGCTGCTGGGTCATGGCTCCCCTCCATCCATGAGGTGCCAGAAACATCCCATAAAACGCTGGATGGAGCCCCTGGCACTGCCACAGCCCTTTAATGGGAGGCACAAACAGGTTCTCCCCTTCGCTCCCAGATTTACTTTTATGCTTAATTAAATAATGTGCAACAGCCCAGAAACGACTGAATTATTGATGGGCTGCCCTGAAAGCTTTGGGCTCCTGCCTGGGGAGGGGGGTTCCCCGGGGGAGCTGCCCTGCCCAGCTGCCGGGCTGCGGGGCGCTGAGCTGTCGGGTTTGTTCGCAGACACCAGCGAGGGGGTGTCCCTGCAGCTGGGGAACACCCGGGACTTCATCATCTCCTTCGACCTCAAGTTCGTGACCAACGGCAGCATTTCGGTGGTGCTGGAGACGACGGAGAAGAACCAGCTGTTCACGGTGCACTACGTGTCCAACACGCAGCTCATCGCCTTCCGCGACAGGGACATCTACTACGGCATCGGGGCGCGCACCAGCTGGAGCACCCTGACCAGGGACCTGCTCACCGACCTGCGCAAGGGCGTGGGGCTCTCCAACACCAAGGCCGTGAAGCAGACCAAGATCATGCCCAAGCGGGTGGTCCGACTGGTGGCCAAGGGCAGGGGCTTCCTGGACAACGTCACCATCTCGGCCACGGCGCACATGGCCGCCTTCTTCGCCGCCAGCGACTGGCTGGTGAGGAACCAGGACGAGCGGGGCGGGTGGCCCATCATGGTGACCAGGAAGCTGGGGGAGGGCTTCAAATCCCTGGAGCCGGGGTGGTACTCGGCCATGGCGCAGGGCCAGGCCATGTCCACGCTGGTGCGGGCCTACCTGCTGACGCGGGACGCGGCCTTCCTGGGCGCGGCCCTCAGGGCCACCGCACCCTACAAGCTGCCGGCGGAGCAGCGCGGGGTCAAGGCCGTCTTCATGAACCGGCACGACTGGTACGAGGAGTACCCCACGTCCCCCAGCTCCTTCGTGCTCAACGGCTTCATGTACTCCCTCATCGGGCTCTACGACCTGAAGGAGACGGCGGGCGAGAAGCTGGGCCGGGAGGCGCGGCTGCTCTACGAGCGCGGCATGGAGTCCCTCAAGGCCATGCTGCCGCTCTACGACACCGGCTCGGGCACCATCTACGACCTGCGCCACTTCATGCTGGGCACGGCGCCCAACCTGGCCCGCTGGGACTACCACACCACCCACATCAACCAGCTGCAGCTCCTCAGCACCATCGACGACTCGCCCATCTTCAAGGAGTTCGTCAAGAGGTGGAAGAGTTACCTGCGGGGCGGGCGGGCCAAGCACAACTGAGCTGCCACCAAAGCCGCCGGCCGGGTGACGGCCCCGCTTCTCTACGGCCCGTTCAAAGAAGTGATCCTTAGAACTGCTCTCCTGAAATCACTGCATTCCAGGGTGGGAACCTTTGGGTCCGAGGGGTGGGGCCGGGGAGCGTCACCCGTCCCCTGCGCTCCGCGAAGCGAAACCCCCCCGTGCTCCTGAGTCTGAGGCTGGGTTTTGTCGGGTTTTAGTTTTCCTTTTTGCAGGAAAATGTTTGCAGAAGCCATAGAGGTCTGGAAAGTCCCGCAGGCCTCGCCTGGAGAGTTAATCCGTGGCCTCTTAAACTGAGTCTTATGTGTCTCTGTGGGAACAGCTCCTGTGGTGTGACGCCGTCGATGTGACTTCACTCGTAGCCTGGGTAGTGCACAGTGTATCTTTTAAAGGCGGGGGTGTTTTTTAATAAGAATTCTTTTCTCGGGGTGACAAATACACCTTTTTAAGTTTTTCCCCAGTCCTCTGGCTGGAGACCCTTTAGCTGGAGGGTTTCTCCCCAGACGTGTGGGCGGAGGACGCGCGGCCGGCGCCACGTAAGCACAACTCGGTGGGGCTCGCGGGGCCCCCGGAGCCTGAGCCTCATCACCCCCAGGTTCACCATCACCCCTCACTGGTGTCACCTCGGAGCTTGGATCCCTCCTCTGGAGCCTGATGTCCTGTCTTGGGTTTTGTGATTCCCTCTGAGAGGTTTCTCCGAGCTTTGGCCGCTTCTTTTTGGGGACACTCATGGCGAGTTGCTGAGCGGGACGTGGAGCTCGTCCCGAGTCGCTCAGGAAATTCAGTCGGGGTTCATTAAGGTTTTCCTGAGGTGATTTTAATTTTTAACCTGCTCGATCCATCAAGCATTTTAGAAATTGAAGTTACCTCAGAGGGCTCTGCAGCTCTGCCTGGGCTTTAATTCCTGAGAGGTTGTGGCTGCCCCATCCTCCTGGAAGTGTCCAAGGCCAGGTTGGACAGGGCTTGGAGCAACCTGGGCTAGTGGAAGGTGTCGCTGGGTTGGAACTGGATGAGCTTTAAGGTCTTTCCATCCCAAACCATTCCAGGATTCCATGATTCACTGTCTTACAGTGTAAGGGGTCATTACACCTCCAGCAGTTCTTGGGTGTGATTTGCCTTCATGGCTCTGCCAGTGGTCCCTGTGCACATCCCAACCCACACATCCCAACCCACACACTGGGATGGAGAAGAAACCAGGTGGATTCTTCCCCTGTTTCCTAGTTCTTTACACTCACATTACTCTGAGGTGTCTGGGGTGATCCAGAGGAGTCAAACCAGCCCATGGCTGAGGTTTGCTCTGACCCCAAACTCCCAGAGAGGACACGGATTGACTGTGGGGCTCCCACTGCTCCCATTCCATGCTGTCCATGGAGGTGGGGCTTCAGGTGTTCACCCAAACCCCAGGGAGGCCGGGCACAAGGGCAACATCCATCTGCATTTGAGCATTGCTTTGATTTTTTTGATGCTTTTTGGGATTTCTGGCAGAGATTTGAAGCAACTTTTGAATTACTTGATGTTCCAGCCCACGCTCCCACCACACAGATCCGTGTGGGACGTGGGGGTGGAGGAGGAATTTCAATACCAAAGGTAGCAGAGGTGATTTTTGTTACATATCTGTGCGCACACAAAACCACCCTAAAAATGTGCTTCCCCCCCAAAAAACTGGTCCTTCCTGCGACATCTCCCTCCTGCTTCTTCCCTCCACCCTGTCCCCGTTTGGGAGTTGGGGAGTCTGGAGACACCCTTCGGGTGCTGCTCGAGAGATGGTTTTGGTGCCTTATGGAGGCCACAATTTCCAATTTTTGTTGTTTTTTTTTCCCTAATTACATCCAATTCCAGGATTGGAGCGTGGCTGATCCGGCTCAGAAGTGTGAGCTGGCCGTGCCAACACCATCGGTCTTGTCCCACCACCTGATCCGTAACATCCCATTGCATTTTCTTGGCCTTAGCACAGGTGGAACTCCAAGGATGCCCCAGCAGAGGTGGTAGAACCGTGGAGAATCCGGGTGGAGTTTCTCCTGGCATTCCCTCAGTTGAGTTGTGCGGTGGCAGAGGATCATCGGACACGGCGCCAACGCCAGCGGTGCCCAAACCTCCACCAAACCCATTTTGACTTTTTTTGGGTTTTTTTGTCGATTTTCACTCTCCAAACCGACACACAGATCTTTGGCACTGAGCCCTCAGACTCCAGACTCCGATCCGAGCTCTCGGAGCCCCGGATCCAGCGAATCCTCCCGCGGGATTTGCCGTCCCCGGGCGCCGTCGGAGGCGTCACGCTCGCGGATCCCCCCGACCAGTGACACAAGCACAACCCTCCCAGCGGGCAGGTGCCATTCCCTGGAAGCTGCCATTCCCTGGAAGCTGCCATTCCCTGGAAGCTGCTCTTCCCACCCCCCTCCTCGTGGGGCTTTGGTTTGCCGGGTTCTCGCTGCGCCGCCGTGGCCGGGCGGGCTCTCCCCGTGTGGTAAATATGCAATAACTTG
The DNA here is from genome assembly GCF_001715985.3 of Manacus vitellinus. Taxonomy (NCBI): domain Eukaryota; kingdom Metazoa; phylum Chordata; class Aves; order Passeriformes; family Pipridae; genus Manacus; species Manacus vitellinus. The sequence goes on along the minus strand of NW_021939189.1, from coordinate 1,175,648 downwards.
TTTACAGGATACTCTGGGCAGGGTGGTCCTTTGTAAAGCTGTACAGCCTTTGCAGTTCAAGCACAATGTGCACAGTTAGTTTTCTATTCAGCCAAACCTGAGTTTTTTGCAGCAGGAAGAGGTTCCTCTATGTTTCTATACGACGTGAAAATGGGTCAGCGTTTGTGCTTCGTGTAAAAGCTGCTTTATAAGACTGTAAAATAAATTTTTTTATCTTAAGGCAAGCACGGGGTGTCTTCTTCTTCTCAGCCCCCCCCCTGCCCTGTGGTGGCTTTGGGGAGGTTTGGATTCTGAGGAAGGTGGAAAATAACTCATTTTTTCACTGATTTGCTGGTTTGAGGTAAGAAGCACAAATCGATGTTCTCTGTCTGCTGGGGGGAAGGTCACGAGGTGGGTTCCTGGTAGGAGTGATTTCTGCTGAATCTGCTTTGGTTTGAGTTTCATGGGGTTTGTTAAATCATAATTTTAATTGACTGGTCACTAAAAACACCTGAACAAAAATGGTTGGTAAAGTAAGAAATTCAGGGCTCTTAAAGCTCCAGGGAGAACTGAGAGCCCCTTCCAGGGCCTGAAGGGGCTCCAGGAGAGCTGGAGAGGGACTGGGGACAAGGGATGGAGGGACAGGACACAGGGAATGGCTTCCCACTGCCAGAGGGCAGGGAGAGATGGGAGATTGGGAAGGAATTGTTCCCTGGGAGGGTGGGCAGGCCCTGGCCCAGGTTGCCCAGAGAAGCTGTGGCTGCCCCTGGATCCCTGGAAGTGTCCAAGGCCAGGTTGGATGGGGCTTGGAGCAACCTGGGCTGGTGGAAGGTGTCCCTGCCCATGGCAGGGGGTGAGATGGGATCAAGATCAACTTTAAGATCCAAAAGAAACCACTCCAGGATTCTCCCACTCCTCGGGTGAGAATATTGATTTCCATTCCTTAGCAGTTCGTTAAAACGCAGGGATTGAAAATAGAAGTGGATTTAACTCTGTTGCCTGGTGATGGATTTGGGTGTTTGCTGCTCAGTTTGTGGTGGAAGGAGCCACATTTCCCATCTGCCTGGAGTGACTGATCATCCCATGGATGCCTTGTGCTTCTGGAATGTTAAATAGCTGCTTCTCTCCTTAATCTCTTCCTCAGGCTCTCCCAGGCTGGCAGAGCTTCCCCATCCAAGGGCTTTGGCCCCGGGGACAAATCCCAGCAGGAATTCTTGGCCGGTCTGTTGTGTCCAGCCCCCAGGACATCCTGCTCCCGGGGCTGGGCTGCAACTCCAGTCCCGTTTTCCTGCAAAAAAGAGGATTTTCCACTGGGCTTCAACCCCTTGGTGCTGGGAAGTTTCCACTGGTTTGAAACTGGCCTGTCACTCATTGCACAAAGTGCTTTAAAGGATGTGTGGATGTGGCACTTGGGGACACGGTCCAGGGGTGGCCTTGGCAGTGCTGGGAGATTGTTGGATTTGATGATCTTTAAGGGCTTTTCCCACTTCAGTGATTTTGTGATTCCCTGGGAGGCACCAGGGGCTGGCACAGCCTTTCCAAGTGCTGGTTTGGGAATCAGGAGGTTTCCCAGGGCTGGGAGGAAGGTCCTGCCTCAGGCAGGAGGTCGAAGGACTCGGGATAGTCCCTCTCCCCGTGGCTCTGGCAGAGCTGCTCCTGGGCACAGGGATTATTGCTGGGATTGTGTCTGTGATCATATCAAACAATCCAGAGTAATTTCAAAGCTTTTCCTGGCTCTCTGCCATCCCAGCAGCAGAATTCCAGCCTTTCCAGCTCTGATGCATCCCAGAAACCCAGGCAGGTGAGGGGGCTCCTGGAGTCAATCCACATCCCGGGCTCTGCTTTGGAGGGAGAAGAGCCTGGAGAGGGTTCAAAACACACACTTGGTGCCAAAAGTGTGGGGTGGGCACAGAGGGAGTGTTTTCTCCCTGCTCCTCCTGAAATCCTGTGGGTTGGGGACCGTAGGGGGATCAGTCAGTGACAATCCCCCTGGGAATGGATGTGCCCAGGGCACAGCACAGCAAATCCTCCTTTTGTGCCAGGCTGCCAACACTGCGGGAGCTGGGGGTGATCCAGAGGCACCTGGTTATCCAGGATGCAGCTCCAAGGAGGAACCGTGGTGGAATTGTCCTCCTTGTGGTGCCTGGGACAGCCTGGCTTTCCTCATCCCAGCAAAAGGGCTCTTTATCAACCCAGCGGGAAGCATCAGCTTCTCCAGCACCATCTACCCATCCCTGCATCCCTGGCTCATCCCTGGCCCATCCTGCATCCCTGGCTCATCCCTGCATCCTCCACCCATCCCTCCATCCCTGGTCCATCTCTGCATCCTCCACCCATCCTGCATCCCTGGCTCATCCCTGTATCCCTGGCTCATCCCTGCTGTGGTCAGAGCACCCCGTGTTTGCTGCCAGGGGTGAGTTTTGTGGGAGTTTGAGTCCATGGGATTTGGGGTTTGCTGGTGGGATCCAAATCCATTCCTGATCCATTGGTCCAATCCCTGTCTCCACCCCGTAGCTGCCTCCCGATGATGGTGGGTGAGCTCTGGCATTGGGAATTGGGCAGGAACTTGGCTCTGGAGCATCCCCCATGGTGGGAATGGGAATCCCAGAGCCCTGGGAAGGTGTGTCCGAGGGGAATCTGTGCCCCAGTGCCAGCAGGGGAGGGATAACCTCAGAAATGAATGGAAGAGTGGGATTAAAGCACAGGATAGTGCTGGGCATCCACCAGCCCTGCTGGAATGACCCTCCAGCAGTTCATTATTCCTCTTCTTCCAGCTCCTTAATAATTGAGGATCCATGCCCAGGATCCCTCTCCATCCTCCACAGCCTCCTGCTCCTCAAACGTTCTGAAACGTTTCCAAAGGCTGCAGCAGAAACAGTGGATTTTGGGAGCAGAAAGGGAGAAACGTCCCAGGTTTTCTACCGGTGTGGGGAGAGCTGGAGGCTCCTGCTCTGGCTGGCTGGGGTCCTCCATCCAGCTGGGAATAATCTGGGAATGAGCATCTCCCTCTTCATCCCTGGGAGGGTTGGAACTCGCCCATCTCCTTGGGGACAGTTCAGCGAGTCTTGGGATTTTCCGGCGGCCCTGGGAGCTTGGGATGCACCGGGAGGGCTGGGAGTTAATATTTTTTCCTGCCCTTATTCCACTTCCTCGCAGCTCGGCCGAACTAATCCCGAGCCATCGGGAGCGTTTGGCCACAGTTATTTCCGGTTTTATTTTGTTGCCTTTTTCCTGTTCCACTCCAAGACGAGCCAGAATTAATTCGCTCCCTAAGCCGGGAGCGGGGTCTGCCCGAGCCGGGTCGGGGCGCGGGATCATCCCGGCGGGTGCCGCCGCCTCCCCGCGCTTCCCGCTGGATCCCGCCCGTGGCAGAGCCCGTGGAGCGGCGGTGCCGCCCCGGCCGGGCCATGTGTGCCGGCTTTGCACTCACATGAGCGCCCGCGGGTGCGGAGCCAGCGCCGCCCGCCCCGCGCCGCCGGGACCGGCCGTAAGTACCGGCCGTAAGTACCGGCCGCGCCGCCTCCCCCGCCGCATTCCCGCTGCCCGCTTTGCCCGCTGGATGCCCAGGCTTTGCACGGCAGGAACTGGCCCCCGGCTCCGTGTTGGGAGGCCGGGAATGTGTCCCGGCCCCGTGGAAAGGTGTGGGCAGGAGCTGGCGGGGCGCTGGGGCCGGAACGCGCCGAGCTTTCCCTGCCCTCCCGCGGCTCCAGCGGAATCCAGGGAAGTTTCGCTCGGCAGCGCTTTAGGAGCGGGATGGGGCGCTGGGACACGTCCGTCCCCAACCCCTCCTCCCCAGGAGGACGGGGGGAATTTTTGCCCTGGCAAAGTGCGGGAGCGTGCGAGGGCTTTGGAAAGGCTGGAGCGCGTGCGGGCTTTGGAAAGGCTGGAGCTGCGGCTCGTCCCGGCGGATCCCGGCGAAAACAACCTCCTACAAAGCCTCTGTTGTGCTGCTAGGAAAGGTCTTGGCATGTCCCGCGCTGCTGACGCCGGGGCCCAGAGCGCGGCCGGGCGGTTCCAGTTCAGCTCCTCTCGCCCTCCTTCGGGGCCGGCGGAAAGTGGGAGCTGCTAATTATTAACTGCTCAAATATTCCCTCCGTCCGCAGGCACCGGCCGGGGCCGGCGGGCAGGGGTGTGCCATGGGCAGGGGTGTTCCGTGGGCAGGGATGTGCCGTGAGGAGGGATTTGCCAGGAGAATTGTGCCGTCGGGGATGTGCCATGGGATGGGATGTGCCATGGGGAGAGCTGTGCCATAGGGAGGGATGTGCCATGGAAAGCTGTGCCATGGGAAGCAGAGCTGCCCCACCCACGCTCCAGGCTCTGGGCACCAGGCAAAGGGACGGTGACAGGGACACGGGGACGTGCCAGGGCTCCTCTCAGCGGAGAGGGTGGAAGCGGTGCCAGGTGGGAACATTCCCCAGGTGAACCTGGAACAACCAAAGGCTCCTGGGCTGGACCTGCAGCTGCAGCGCCGGGACATCCCCGCGGGGCTTCGTGTGGGGCTGTGGGGGAACAACAGGGAGGAGGAGGAAGAGAAGGAGAAGGAGGAAGAAGAGGTGTGTGGCACCAGCTGGGCGAGCCCGCAGCGTTTGTCCCCCGCCCTTGGCAAGGAGGTGACTCGCGGAGGGCCCGGCCCCGCCGTGTCCCCGTCCCTCATCCCAGTCCCGGCTCCCGGTGGGAACAGGGAGTCACAGGAGGAGGACGAAAAACGAGCCGAAGGAGGAGGGAAAGGCGGCCCTGCAGGGTGTGCCCGGTGCTGCTGCGCCCGCGGCTCCGGTGACTCATTTTGCTTTAAAAACACGAATTCTTCGGTAAGGCTGGGCCGGAGCCTCCCGCGGCTTCCCGGGGCTTCCCGGAGCAGCCGGAGCGGGATGGGCACGGGGCTGGATCCCTGCTGGGGAGGGGGTTTGGCTGGGGGGAAACCGGGGGTTCCCAGCTCAGGGCTCCCGTCCAAGGGCTGTTTGCAGACCGGGCTCCTGCACCCCGGGATGTGCCTCTGGGAGAACTCGTGCCTCTGGGAGAGCTCATGTTTCTGGGAGAGCTCGTGGCCCTGGGAAGGGCTCTGTGTGGCTTCCCCGAGATAAGGGGCATTATTGGCATTATTGTCGTTCCGTCCCATCATCGCCCTCAGTTGTGTTGGTGTCAGACCTGATGGGCACGGCCAGAGCCTGGGCTGGGCTGCCCTGGGGGGCTGGAGATGCAAATATCCAAAGTATCCAAGGGCAGCCCTCCCCCCTGGTTCCAGCTGGGTCACGGAGTCCCAGAATTCCAGAACAGTTTGGGTTGGAAGGGACCTTAAAACTCATCCCATTCCACCCCCTGCCATGGGCAGGGACACCTTCCACTAGCCCAGGTTGCTCCAACCTGGCCTTGGACACTTCCAGGGATCCAGGGGCAGCCACAGCTTCTCTGGACAACCTGTGCCCTCACCCTCCCAGTCAGGAATTCCTTCCCACTATCCCATCTGCCCTCTGGCAATGGGAAGCCATTCCCTGTGTCCTGTCCCTCCATCCCTTGTCCCCAGTCCCTCTCCAGCTCTCCTGGAGCCTCTTTAGGCCCTGGAAGGAGCTCCAAGGTCTCCCTTGGAGAGTCCCACCAGGGACTGAGCTCCCTCGGCCCGTGATGGGCTCTGGAGCCGCTGCAGGATGCAGGTCCTGTTCCCAGTGGGATCCCAGGGGGATTCAGATTCTGTGGAGCTTTGAGGCAGCACATTTGGAGTTCAACAACCCCGACAAAGCTCCTGATTTAAGTCTAATCTTTAACCAGAGGCATTGCCAGTTTTATTTTATGTCTGTTTATCGCTCTCTTGCCTCGTTAATTTTTTCCCTCCCTTCACCACCTCCTGCCCCCTCCCTCTCCCAGCCCTTCCTGGGGGCCCCCCGGCCTTTTCCTGGTGCTGGTTCTCACTGGAGCTGCTCAGCCCAGGGGAGAGGTAGAGTATGGGAGGGGAGGGAGGGCAGGGGGAGCAAAGGGAAGTACCAGGGGCTGGGAAAGGACAGCAAAGGGGGTTGTTTGGGGCTGGCTCTGCAGCACACACCATGTGCCAAAGGCTGGATCCCGGCGTGTCCCACTGTGGAGTTCTGGATGGCTGAGGTGGCTGGAATTCCAGCCCAGGAGCAGATTTTGGGAGATTCTTCCTTGTGGCTCTGTGGGCTGGAGGGCTCTGACACCTCTCAGAATCCTGGGGGAGCAGAGGGTTGGATTATCTGAGATCCCTGGAATCCCTGTGGGACCAACCTGACCCATGGGCTCCCTTCCCACCCCCTTCCCTCGCTCCAGGCACTCCCTGGCAGGAGGAACAAGGACAAATTTCTGAGTTTGACCTTTATTTCACAGACTGGAGGTGGAGGCAGAGGCAGGAGAGGTGGCACTGCCAAAGCCAGCAGCGGGTAAGAGCTGGAGCTGCTCCATGTGCCGGGATGTTCCCTGGGGAGTGGGAAAGGTGACCCCGCCCTGGAGCT
>NW_021939189.1:1166403-1167701 GCF_001715985.3 Manacus vitellinus | reverse complement strand
GTGTCCCCCAGGGTGATCCCACCTCCCTCCACCCCACAGGTACTTCGTGTGGACGCTGCTGGGGCGGCTGCAGGGGGGCTGGGAGGACCCCCAGGCCTGGCCCCTCCTGGCCTACCTGGTGACCTGCTGCATCTACCCACTGGCCTCCAGCTGTGCCCACACCTTCAGCACCATGTCCTGCCGTGCCCGCCACCTCTGCTACTTCTGCGACTACGCCGCCCTCAGCACCTACAGCCTGGGTGAGGGGCACAGCCAGGGCACCTCGGGCACCCAGGGGAGGGGCACGGCCGGGGCACCTCGATCACCCAGGGGAGGGGTACAGCCGGGGCACAGGCAGGGAGCAAGGCTGGAACAGCCCTGCCAGGTCATGGAGCCCAAACCCCCCCAGCAGCACCGAACTGAGCCCAAAGCACACCCCGAGGGCACAGCCGGGCTGGAGAGGGGCTCCCACTCCTCCTCCTCCTCCTCCTCTGCTCCAGAGGGACCATGGAGCATCCCTGGTGCTTCCCCACCCCAGGGAATGGTCTGGGGACACGGACCTGGCCGTGTGACACCCGGGGGGCTCTGGGGGAGATAGGATAAGGAAAAAACCCACATTTAAGACAAATGGTGTCAGTGAGGCCGGTGGTGCCTCGCTGGGGGAGCAGCAGCACCATCCAGGGGCTTCCTGTGGCTCCACACACCTCCATCCCTCTGGAATACTGCCTGCAGGAGCCGTGTCTGCCTCTGCTCCCCTCTCCCTCCTCCACCCCTTCTCCTGCTTGCAGAGTTCCCAGTGCCCAGTGCCAGCTGGGAGGTTCCAGCTGTGCCCAGGAGGACGGGGAGGGTCCAGCAGGGCCTGGAACTAACCCTGCTCCTCCCGTGCTCCATCCCAGGGTCTGCTCTGGCCTACTCAGCCTACGTGTTCCCCCTGGAATGGGTGGGCTCCACCTTCCACCACTGCTACGTGCCCGTGGCCGTGTTCAACACCGTGGTCAGCACCAGCCTCTCCTGCTACTCCAGGTGAGCTCCTGAGGCTGGGGTTAGTGGTACATCAGTATTAATCATTACTAATCATCATCATTAATCATTACTATTACTAATAAAGGGGATCAATGAGAGGTTGTAGGAGCCTGAAGTTCAGGAAGGGGAAGGAGGGGATTTTTGGGCTGGGGAGACGTGGTGTGTGTTGGCACCAGGAGTGTTGGATGATCCAAAATGCAGGATAAGTGAAGGAGCTTTAATTTTTGGAAGTTCAAAAGGTAGTTAATGGAATCACAGACCGGTTTGGATTGGGAGAGAACTTACAGGCCATCCAG
>NW_021939189.1:1159125-1166315 GCF_001715985.3 Manacus vitellinus | reverse complement strand
CCTGTGCCAGGGCCTGCCCACTCTCCCAGCCAGGAATTCCTTCCCAATATCCCATCTAACCCAGCCCTCTGGCAGTTCAAAGCCCCTGAGGATGGTGAAGGTGCCTCTGCTCTGTTTTGCTTTATTTTCTGGGTGCAGAAGCTCAGCCCAAGCCCTGCCCAGGGTGTGGGTTTGGAGCTGCTCTGACAGCATTGCTGGGCTGGGCAGGGGCAGGAACAGGAATTGGAGCAGGAGTCTGAGTGGGAGCAGGAATTGGAGCAGGAGTAGGAATTGGAGCAGGAACAGGAGCAGAAACAGGAATTGGAGCAGGAGTTTGAGCAGGAGTAGGAATTGGAGCAGGAACAGGAATTGGAACAGGAACAGCAGCAGGAATTGGAGCAGGGATTGGAGCAGGAATTGGAGCAGGAGGTGGAGCAGGAGCAAGAACAGGAGCAGGAACAGGAGCAGGAGTTGGAGCAGGAGCAGGAATTGGAGCAGGAACAGCAGCAGGAATTGGAGCAGGGATTGGAGCGGGAATTGGAGCAGGAGGTGGAGCAGGAGCAAGAACAGGAGCAGGAGTTGGAGCAGGAACAGGAACAGGAACAGGAGCAGGAGCAGGAATTGGAGCGGGAGCAGGAGTTGGAGCAGGAGCAGCAGTGCCCAGGCAGGCCCCTCCTGTCTCCATGGCACCACCTCCCATTGCACAGCTCGGTTTTGGCTCCACTCCCACCCAAGCCCACCTTGGAGAAGCTGCTGTGACCAGCCAAGGTGCTTGGAGCACCCTGGGATGGTGGGAGGTGTCCCTGCCCATGGCAGGGGGTGGGATGGGCTTTAAGGTCCCTTCCACCCAAACCATTCCAGGATTCCATGACCATCCTGAGGCTCTCTGAGCAGGCCACAGGCCAACAGGAGTTTGGGTTTGTGCAGAGGAAGGTGTGGGATGTGAGGAAGGGCTGGAACTGCTGTGGGACATCTCAAGAAAGGCATTTGCTGAACTGCTGCACCAAATTTAGCAACTTCTCAGGAAAATGTTCCAATCCTCCGTGGCTGGTTGGTGAGGCAACAGGAAGGTGTTGGTTGGTTGGTTGTTTTTTGCCTCCTGTGGCCCAGGAACATTGAGTTGCCAAACAGGGAAAGGTGCAGATGGACTGGAATGTGTTTGTCCTTCACGGAACCAGCAACAGGACAAGAGGAAATGGCCTCAGGGGAGCTTTAGTTGGGTATTAGGGAAAATTCCTTCCTGGAAAAGGTTGTCTGGCATTGGAACAGGCTGCCCAGGAGGAGTCCCTGCCCCCAGGTGACCTGACCCTGTCCCCACGGAGAGCTGGTGGCTCTGTTTTGGCAACAGGAGGTCGGGTTGGGTGAGAACGTGGGGTGGGGAGATGTGTGGGAAAGGTGAGTGGGACAGGGAGCTCTGGGAAGGTGGTGCCATGGGAGGGAAACACAGCAGGTATCATGGAATGGTTGGGGTTGGGAGGGACCTCAATGATCAGCTGGTGACTCCATGGGGAACAAATAGAGGGGAAAGAAGAGGGGAAATTTAGATGGGACACTGGGAAGGAATTCCTGACTGTGAGGGTGGGGAGCCCCTGGCACAGGTTGCCCAGAGAAGCTGTGGATGGATCCCTGGAAGTGTCCAAGGCCAGGCTGGACGGGGCTTGGAGCAGCCTGGGATGGTGGGAGGTGTCCCTGCCCATCCAGGGGGTGGCACTGGATAATATTTAATGTCCCTTCCCACCCAAACCATTCCAGGATTCTAGATGTCCACATCCATGGGCAGATCTGTGGGCACCAACACCCCCCCTGTGTATCCTGCAGTGCATCCTGCTGTTCCCTATGGAATTCCCTGTCTGTTCCACAGGTTCCTGGAGGTGGAAAGTCCCCGGCTCAGCAAGGCCTGGCGCACCCTGGCCTTCGTGTACCCCTACCTGTTCGACAGCATCCCCCTCTTCTACAGGGTGTGTATCCCACGGGATCCCCCAGCCCGGCCTGCTGCAGCCTTGGGAATATCAGCTGCCTCATCTTACTCCGAAAATATTTGGGAAAACAGGCCAAGCTTTTCTTTTCTAAAGGCAAACAAACTCTGGCAGGAAAAGGGACTCGGGTATTTTTTCCTGCCCCCACTGACAGGCAGATTCCTTGACTTCAAAGGGCCCCAGGCTGGAAAATTCCTGCCTTTGGAAGCAAAGTGGCTAAGCTGGAGCAGGGTGGGAATTTGGCTGTGGTGGGGTGTAAGGACAGGGATTTGCATGGAAAATTCCTGCCTTTGGAAGCAAAAAAAATGCCTTTTCCAGTAGCTGAACTGGAAGGGTGGGAATTTGGCTGCAGTGGGATACAAGGAGAGGGATGCGGGGCTGGGATTTTCATGGAAAGTCACTGCCTTTGGAAGCACAAAGTGCCTTTTCCAGGCTCAGCTGGAGCAGGGTGGGAATCTGGCTGAGGAGGGGTGCAGGGCCAGGGATGCAGGGCTGGGATTTGTGTGGATGCAGGTGATGGGTGTGGGATTGAGTGTGGGATTGAGTGTGGGATTGAGTGTGGGGTCCTGCAGCCCGGTGGGCAGCCCGGGGAGCTGTGGGTTCGGGAACGGCCGTGCCAGCTCTGGGAATGACTTCTCCCGCTTTTCCCCGGCTGCAGCTGTACCTGTGTGCCCTGGAGGGCTGCTCCGAGGGCTCCATCCTGCTGCACTACAAACACACGGGCTGTGCCCTCCTCACCTGCTTCATCTTCGCCACCCACCTGCCCGAGCGCCTGGCACCGGGCACCTTCGACTACATCGGTGAGTCCCCGGCAATCCCGGGAATAAAGCACCTGGAGCAGGAGGGATCCCGGAGGAGGTCACGTGTTCCCTGCTGGAAATGCGGGAGGGGGTTTTACAGACAAGGCGCAGCAGTATCTTACATGTATTTGGGATGTTTTGTGGGATATTTTTGTGGAATGTTTGGGGGGAATATTTCGCGCGGAAAATTTCGCGTGGAATGTTTTGCTTCCAAAATCTTCCACGGGGGGTTTCACGCCCACAAAACGCTCACTTCTCGTGGAAAACTCCTCACCTGGGGCACAGTGGTGCCGTGGCAGGAGCAGCCACCAAGGAGCTGGGATGGGATGGGATGGGATGGGATGGGATGGGATGGACACCTTGGGGTTTCCCCTGTTTGGCCACACCATGGACAAACAGAGCTCTGGGCACATCCCTGTGCCAGGACTGCAGCACAAACACATCCCTCATTCCCATTCCATCTGGGAAGGAAGAGCTCTGTGCAGGATGATAAAAGCCACAGGAATTAGTAGAGTAAATATTTAAAGGAGATGGAGGGAGGGCAGAGCGTGTGGAGAGTGTCTGAGTGAATCACGGAATCCTGGAATGGTCTGGGTGGGAAGGGACCTTAAAGCTCATCCCATCCCACCCCTGCCCTGGGCAGGGACACCTCCCACCAGCCCAGGTTGCTCCAAACCCCGTCCAACCTGGCCTGGAACATTCCAGAGCTGGGGCAGCCACAGCTTCTCTGGAGAAGCTGAACTCCCAAGGAGTTTCCTGAATGCTTTATCCCTTCCTTCTGTTTTGGGACATCTCTGTACTTTGGGGCCTTTGTTTTTGGGGGTTTCTTTCTCTTTTGGGTTGTCTTTGTATTTTGGGTTCTTTCTGTATTTTGGGTTTCTTGTATTTTTGGGTTTCTCTGCATTTTGTGCTCTTTGTATCTTCGTGTTTTGAGTTGTCTTTGTATTTTGGGTTCCTTTTGTATTTTGGGTTCTTTTCGTATTTTGGGTTCTTTGCATTTTTGAGTTTCTCTGTGGCTTTGGGTCTTCACATTTTGGGTTTCTCTGTATTTTGGGTTGCCCCTGCACGTTGGGGTGTCTCTGGCCTGTGGCTGCCCCTTGGCCCGTGGGCTCCCGTCACCCCATCCCGCCGTCCCTTGCAGGGCACAGCCACCAAGTGTTCCACGTGTGTGGGATCCTCGGGACGCACTTCCAGATGGAGGCCATCCTGAGGGACATGGCTGAGAGGCACAGCCAGGTCCTGCTGCCCTCCTCCCTGCAGACCCTGTGCTCCATGGGGGTCTGTGTCACCGGGAGCCTGCTCGTCATCGGGATCAGCTCCGTGGCCCTGCCCCTCATCCCGGAGCCTCCGCACAGGGACAAATCCCACTAGGATTGGGGACTGGTGGCATTCCTGCTGCTCCACCAGCACCCAGCAGAGTGTTGGTGTGGACGAGGAGTTTGTTTGCTCCCAGTATTTATTGATGATCTTCTCAAGGGCTCGAGGAGCTGCACTGGTTTATCCACTGAGCTTTAACGCTGCAAACGGGTTCGGAGACGCTTTAAATCCAGTTGTTATCCCAGGAAAGATGTAAAATATCCTGAATTTTATCCGGAAAAAGGGACAGAAGTGCTGCCACTTCCCAAAGCAATGGGGATTCACCAGGTGTGCCTTAGGGAGGGGTCACAGGGAACGTGGTGACACCGAGGGCACCGGTTTGGAGCGATGGCCACGACCCCTGGGGAGGCACGAGGGCTCCCTGACCCCTGTTCTCACCTTCCAGGGGGCATCATTTTGGAATCTGAAGCCTTAAATGTCCACCTTTCACAGCCTTAAACCCAACCCCAGTGCCTGACAGATGTGGGATTGAGGGACTGGTTTAAAATCTTGTTTTGATCAACACCTGGAAAAAGTGATCCAGGAAGAGCTTCCATGGGGTGTTCCTCCAGAATAGCTGGTTTGGGGTCTAATTCTGGCACAAAGGGAAGTAATTCCTGTGGGAAAGCTGAGCTCTCATGTTGGCAGAGGAAGTCCATCCTTTCCTGGTGTTTCTGGAGGCTGGATGGGCCCTTGGATGGAGGGGCTGACACAGGAGAGCCAAACCCCCGAACCCCTCTGGGTTTTGGGGTCACTCACGTGGGACAATGCTTGGAATGTTCTGTTGGATGAGGGCTTGGGATGGGGGTGTCCAGGAGGATGAACCACCAGCAGAGCAGGGAGTGGGATCTGGGCAGTGTGGAGTTGGGAGAAAGGCAGGATTTGGGATTAGATACCCGAGGGATCAAACCCTGGGATTTTAAAGCTTTCCCAGAGTTATCCCTCTGCTCCTGCTGTTGCTCCTTGCTTCCCTTTCCTGCTGCTCCTGGATTTTCCAGGCTCAGAGCCTGGAGGTCTCAGCCTGATCCAGGAGAGGGAGAGCTCAGCTGGTGGCTCCAGGAATCCAGGGAAAATCCCATTGGATTTTCCTACAGGAACGAGCGACACTTCTAGGGAATATTATCAATCATACGGGTGTTTAATTAATGTTTTAATTGCCTCTGCCAAGGTAGAACTGATGCACTTTGGAGTGACAACCCAACAGCTCATTAAATGTGGGATCATGTGGTTAAACATGGAATAACTAAATCCTTTGTTTTGAAAGCTGACCAAGATTTGTGGGAATATTTATAAGCACTGGAATGTAATTGTTTATTCAGAAGTTTTATTGCATTGCAAGAGAAAACTAATATAAATCACTGATCATAATCTGGTTTTTACCGTTTGATAAGAATATGGCTGGGGGAATTAATCACTTTGGAGATAATGGCTGATAATTGCAGAGTTTATTTACCGTGGTGGGAGTGGGGAGGAATCCAGCTCTGCCTGCAGGACACGACTGAAGAGCCTGGAAAACCCACGGGAATCATTGCACGGCTTTTTCGGGTCATTTAACTTTTGAACTGAGGGGTTCTGCTCCTCTTCAGCTGGAAGGAAAGTTGTAGGAAAACTGCATTAAAAATCTAACCCTGGGTTATGGAATGCCATGATCCCGCTGGATCCTGTGTCTGTGCACGGGGAGGGAGTGATGTTTGATCCTGAAGCAGCACAGAGCAGCCAAATTTCCTCCTCAGCTGGACAGAGGCCTCGGAAAATCGATTTAATGTGTGAAATTCTCCTCACAGAAGAATTAAAAACTCTGTAGCAAATTGTTATGAGTCAATAAACGAGGATATTTATTTGTTGGAGCGTGTTTCGTTGTGTGTGTGTTCCCGACCCACAGCAAATCCCAGCAAGGATCTGAACTGCAGGACCAAATCCAGGGAATATCCCTCAGCTGCTCCTCAGCCACGTGGGTTTGGACAGGCTGGGAGAGCTGGGAATGTTCACCTGGAGAAGAGAAGGACCCAGGGAGAGCTGAGAGCTCCTTCTGGTGCCTAAAGGGGCTCCAGGGGAGCTGGAGAGGGACCTGGGACAAGGGGTGGAGGGACAGAAAAAGGGGTAAATGCAGTTCCAGGTGCTGTTATCCACGTGTTCCCAGGAGTTGGGAATTCCAGTTGGTTTTTAGGGTGTTTTTAGGCCCTGTCCTACAAGTTTTAGGCTGTAGGGCAGGGCCAGTTTCGGCTGGTGAAGGTGGGACTGCACCCCTGGGATGGGGGCTCTGATTCTGCTCCTGGGGAAATCAGGGCAATTTTGTCCTTTTTAAAATATCCTCGATTTGTATTATAAAAACATGACAAAATTTGCCTGTTTCCTTGTGTTTTAAACCAGCTTAAGAAGGGAAGGTTGGCCCTGGACACTGAGAATGGTCACAGAAGGCAGAGGGTTGGAATTTCTTTGGGCTTTTTCGCTCATGAGGATAAACTCACTTGTTATATTTAATTTGCACTAAAGCTGTGAGTCTGTGGTTTATAAACAATCGAGTTCAACCCCCTGGAAGCCTTTGCTGAGGGTTTAACCCCAAGTTACTTCATCCTCCACCCCAATTTCCACAGTTCCCCGTCAGGAAGTTTGGGCTTTCATAAGCTTGTTCCACCGTGTTTTTTACACATCACAACAGCACATTGGAACCTTCATTTACCCCCGTGGATCATTTCAGGTGGGGAATTAACTGAGTGACTGATTTAATTTGGAAATTAATTGATTGACTGATTTAATTCAGGAATTAACTGATATACTGATTTAATTCAGGAATGAACCGATTTACTGATTTAATTCAGGAATGAACCGATTTACTGATTTAATTCGGGAATGAACTGATTGACTGATTTAATTTGGGAATTCACTCATTGGTTTCACTCAGGAATTCACTGATTGACTGATTCACCTCCAGGCGTGGCCACAGGGGAGCCCTGGCACTACGAACTGACTGGATGACACCCCTTTTCCTGAGAACTAAGGAGATAAAAAAGGAGACAAATAAATCCAAGGCCGGACACAGCCCCGCGATCCGGCGGGGCCGGGACTCGAACCCGCGGCC
>NW_021939189.1:1141838-1158175 GCF_001715985.3 Manacus vitellinus | reverse complement strand
ACGAGACCACGGTGCAGATCCACCCGCCCGAGGGGTACCGGGTGTTCCGCAACGGCGAGTACCGAGAGGTAACCACGCGGGGGGACCGCATTCCAGCCGGGAATGTGCCCGGACAAACTGCCGGCCCCACCCCTGCGAGTGTCCAAGGCCGGGCTGGGCTGGGAGCAACCTGCCACAGTGGAAGGTGTCCCACCCAGGATTTCCCCCTGGCTTGTGGGGCTCTTGCAGAGGGCAAAATCGGAATTTTTTTTTTCCCCCTTTTTCAAACCCATCCAGAGCAAAACTGCACCACTTCCTTAGCCATAAAATATATTCTCCACAGAGGAAGAGGCTTCTACAGGGTGCAAGGAACTAAAGCCAACCTGAGGAATGTTTGTGTTGCTTAAAGGATTTTTTTTTCATGCAGGACTAATTGAAAGAAAGCAGCTCTAAACTCAACCACACACAATTATATTTATAAGCATATAATAGATATTATATATACTTATATATAGTCTGTGCTCTGTACAGATGGTACAGAATGAGGAGCCAGAGCACTGTAGGACTGAAGGTGTTGTGGTAGTGAAAGGATTAACTGGAGTATCCCAAAACAGTGCTGGAATACCAAATGAGACAAAGCCATGGAGTTTTTAAGAAAAGAAAAAATAATAGAATTTTTGTGGCATTCTGGAATGGTTTGGGTGGGAAGGGATCTTAAAGCTCAGCCAGTGCCACCCCCTGCCATGGGCAGGGACACCTTCCACTAGCCCAGGTTGTTCCAAATCCCATCCAACCTGGCCTTGGACACTTCCAGGGATGGAGAATACACAGCTTCTCTGGGCAGGAATGTTGGGTGGGATGTAGAGTAGCCTGGCAAGTTCTTATAAGAAAGGTATAAAGTGATCTCTTAAGGCTTAAATGAAGGAGGCAAAGGTTAATTAAAAGTTTGATAAACCTTTGCTCAGAAACTTAAAATTCAGATATTTACCTGAGAAAGTGTTTTGATGGAAAAATGAGCGACCCATGTTCAAACCCTGGCTTAGTCCTAAAGCCGAGTTTAATCGTTCTGCTGAGCTGTGGGGATGTCCTAAGGTGTAACCCCTGGATGTTGGGAAGCAATGGACTCCTGGCCACGGAAGCTGAAGGTTCAGGCCGTGTCTCCTCTCTTGGCAGACCCAGTATTCCTTTAAGGAAGTGTTTGGCACCCTTGGGGTTCAGAAGGAGCTCTTTGACGTGGTGGCCAAACCTCTGGTGGAAGATCTGATCCGGGGCAAAAATGGTGAGCAACTCCTGGCCTGTGCCACTCCTCTGCCACCCTCCTGGCCATGATTTCGTGGCTCTCGAGGTTTCTTGTCTTCTCAAGGTAAAAAGGTACATCTTGTCTGCTTTGGAATTGTGGCTCAGCTCCTCACACAACATCCTTGGAAGCTCTCATGTCTAAACCTATTTATTTTTGTGATGATTTGCATGTTAGGTGTGTCAAGGTCTAAGATTTTAGTGCAAGATGAACAGGAGAAGCTTTTTTTCTCTGTGGGAAGGGATGGATTGTCCACCCAAGGAGTGACTGCAGAAATCAGTTTGTGGGGTTTGATCTCCTGGGCTTGGTGTGGGCACAGAATCCTGGAATGGTTTGGGTTGGAAGGGACCTCAAAGCCCATCCAGTGCCACCCCCTGCCATGGGCAGGGACACCTCCCACCAGCCCAGGTGGCTCCAAGCCCCATCCAACCTGGCCTTGGACACTTCCAGGGATCCAGGGGCAGCCACAGCTTCTCTGGGCAACCTGTGCCAGGGCCTGCCCACCCTCACAGAGATACCACAGTGCCTGCTGTGTGTCAGACTCCTCAGTAATGCCCCATTTTTGGCTTCCAAGTGCCCTGTCCCAGAGAGGACAGTGGATAATTCCAGCTGTGCTGATCAGGGAGAGCTGCAAACACTGCTGGGGGGCTGGAATCCCTGACTCTCCAAAGAGAACCATTGGGTTTTTTTCCCCAAATCCATTTGATTCCACACCTTTCCCAGGTCTCCTCTTCACCTATGGAGTGACAGGCAGTGGGAAGACCCACACCATGACGGGATCTCCTGGGGATGGAGGGCTCCTCCCACGCTGCCTGGACATGATCTTCAACAGCATCGGGCCCTTCCAGGCCAAGAGATTCGTGAGTGGCTTCACCCTGAATCCTCCCCCCTGCTGTGTGACAGCCCCAAAGCCCCAGATAAGGGCTGTCTGCAGAATAGATCTGTGACTGAGAAACCAAACCAACCCACCCCAAACCAAACCAACCCACCCCCTCGAGGTTTGAGGAGCAGGGCCAGGGAGGGGGCTGGGATGGACATCTGGTGAAGATGTGTGGTCTGCCTGTCCTTCAACTGCTCTTCATTCCTTGATTTAAAAACAAGAAAAAAAAGAAGAGGAAGCTTTCTGAGTTATGGAGTGAGATTTAGCCACGAGATCCAAAAGCCTCAGGAAACCTTATCCATAATCACAGAATCATTGAGGATGGAAAAGACCTCCAAGATCAGGAGTCCAGCCTTGGACTGAACACCTTTGTCAGCTAGACCAGAGCACAGACCAATTCACAGAGATGTGAGGCTTTTCTCGTGGGCAAACTTCTGTGGATTTTTAGTATCTAAATGTACTTAAACAGTCCTGGAAGCCTCTTCCTTGGGAGCATTTATGAAATCTTGTTATTTTGGAAATACCTGTTTTCTGCCAGATCCACTTGGCAGGCTGAGTGCTAGTGAGGGGCATGGAATTAATTCAAACTCATCAGTTGCCAGCTTGATCAAATAATTAGTTTTGTTGGTCAACACCTTAATTATTTTTTTTTTAATTGTCCAACCTTCCTGGCAGGTTTTTAAGCTGGATGACAAGAACGGGGTGGATGTTCAGAGTGAGGTTGATGCTCTGTTGGAGCGGCAGAGGAGAGATGCCCTGCCTGTCCCAAAAACTCCATCTGGGAAGTAAGTGACTGTTGGAACACTCAGAGGGAATTTAGTTACTATAAATGTTATTCCTTTAGTCTGGTTTTAACTTGTCTGGAGGTTTCTATCCTTCCCTTGGAGAAATGAAAGAAAAATCCTAGAACCCTGGGATGGTTTGGGTTGGAAGGGATCTTAAAGATCATCTTGTTCCAACCCCTATTGCTTAATATTCCTATTAATTAATAATATTAATTATTAATATCATTATTTAATTAGTAATTATTTATTGATTCATAACAGTAATAATGTTATTAATGTGTTCCTAAGTATTTAATATGTTAATTAATATATTCCTAATAATATTCCTATTGATTAATAAAATATTAATGGGAAGTGAGTGTATTTCATTGAAGCAATTACATAATTATTTAGATTAGAAGGCAGAATTAGGCAAGAGAAGTTTATTTTCATGAGCTCAATGCTGTGACTTTGAGCAGGAACACTGTGAAGTTCAACTTGGAGATGTTTTCCTAGAATCACCCAATACCCTGAGCTGGAAGGGGCCCTCCCAAGGCTCACCACAGTCCAGCTGCTGGCCCTGCCCAGGCCAGCCCAGGAATCCCAGTATTTTGGCAGCTCTGGAGCATTTCCATGCTGCAGTGCTCAGATGTACCTGCCCAGCTCCAGGGGCTCCCACCTCACTCCCTGTGTCCACAGGCGCCACCTGGACCCCGAGTTTGCCGACATGATCAACGTGCAGGAGCACTGCAAGGTGGAGGAGGTGGATGAGGACAATGTCTACAGTGTCTTTGTGTCCTACATCGAGATCTACAACAACTACATCTATGACCTCCTGGAGGAGGCTCCCTTCGAGCCCATCAAACCCAAGTGAGTTTGGGAATCCTGCTATTCCTGGCTTTTGCAGGAGCTCTACCAGGTTTTTGTGGTTTTAGTCTTGGTGAGTCTGGCTCAAGTCACAAGAATCCTTAAAAAATCCTGTGGAAAGGTGATGGCAAAGGAGTCCAGACAGGAATATTTCAGTGTGCCAAGTACTGATGCTTGTTGTGACTCGGTGCTCCCCTCCCTGTTACAGTGGGAGATGGATATTTAAATATTTAATTTGGTGTCCCACTGAGATCCTAAATCTAGTCCTGTCTTCTGAGCACAATTCTAGCAGGTGACTGCAGCTTGGACCAAGGCATTCCACAGCTGACCTTTTTTCCCCTGGAAACAGTGTCTTGGGTGAGAAATGCTGCTTTGTTGCTCCGTAGTTAATTCACATTTGCATAAGATTTCACCTGATGGCAGTAATTCCCAAAAACCAGCAGTGAATTGTCTCCTAATTGAAATGATGGATATTTCTGCAAAGGTGTGCAGACTTGGCTGACGTCTAAAATTGGTAAATCTTGACACCAGCAGGAAAAAAATATCTGCAAATTGGCCTTTGAATACATTTATTTAAATTCTAAAACCATTCAAGTAGCCCATCAGCACATGTGTTAATTAAAGAGTTGGCTGATTTACAAAGACCAGCTCCAGCAAAGCAGGCTGTGTCTCTCAGACATCAAGAGCTGTCTCCAGGGCACTGGGCTGAAAAGGGTTTGAATGTCTGTGAAGGCTTTGGAAACAATGACATTGGTTTAGTGTTGTGCTTCTGCCCAAAAACCAGCCTAGGAAGACTCTTGGCTTGTTTCTCTTTCTGGAAGCTGCAGTGTGTTATATGTGGAGAGATTTTAGGCACAAACTTGAATGACTTAATGTTTTTACCCCTGTTTTTTCGGTAGGTGGAACAATTGCAACACCCCTGTGCGAAATGGAGACTTTATGTATGTGCACAGCCTATTATTGCCATCTCAAAAAGTGCCACTTTCCTTCAGTAGAAGCAGCAAATAGACTGATTCCCTGTCTCTTCTTGCTTTACTAGCAAATACTGAGTGCTGTCAAAGCCCCCTTGCTTCTGTGTGCATGTAGAAAAGCAGTAGCTGCCACCAAAGCAATGATTCCCAGCAGAAATTGCAATTAAATGTAGCTGCTCAATTAAAGCAGTAGCTGAAGTGTCACTAATCTGGGCTGGGTGTGTGTCCTTGTGTTTCCTCTTCCATCCTCTGTGCAGATAATCCACGTAGTCACTCTGAATTTTGCACTTGAACACAACTTGCATGCCAATGATGTACAGAAAACTGTTCTAATGTTTTTTTTTTTTTGTCTGTTTGTTTTATTTCCTCCTTGTCCCAAAGACCTCCCCAGTCCAAAATGCTTCGGGAGGACCAGAACCACAACATGTACGTCACGGGCTGCACGGAGGTGGAGGTGAAGTCCACAGAGGAAGCTTTCGAGGTGTTTTGGAGAGGTAAATCTTCCAGAATTGGGTGCAGGTCACAGAATCCTGGAATGGTTTGGGTTGGAAGGAGCTTAAATATTGTCCAATTCCAACTGGAGACCTTCCACTAGACCAGGCTGCTCTAAGTCCCGTCCAGCCTGGCCTTGGACACTTCCGGGAATGTGGAGTCCACAACCTCCCAACTAGACCGGGTTGCTCCAAGCCCTGTCCACCCTGGCTTTGTGCACTCCCAGGAATGTGGAACCCACAAGCTCCCTGGGCACCTGTGCCTCACCTGGGCACCTGTACCCCAACCACCCTTCCAGTAAAGAATTCCTTCCCAATATCCCACGGAACCCTTCCCTCCTTCCCCCTAAGGCCGTTCCTTCGGCAGCTGGCAAGTCCTTCCCGCTGTGGTGCTGAGAGCAGAGCTGGCTTTGCCAGGTGGGAACTGTGTTTCCCAACCCCCTGTTCTGTGGGCTGTGTGCTGCCCTGCAGGTCAGAAGAAGCGGCGCATTGCCAACACGCAGCTGAACCGCGAGTCCAGCCGCTCCCACAGCGTCTTCATCATCAAACTGGCTCAGGCCCCGCTGGATGCCGACGGAGACAACGTCCTGCAGGTGAGCTCGGAGCAGCTGAGCCCAGGAGAACTCGGGGGGGGGGAGCTTGGGAAAGGTGCTGAACCTTGGAAATGGTTCCTGTGTCTTGAATTTCCAGGGGACAGAATTAATCTCCTTTTTGTGCTGAAAATAAGGCCTTAAAATCACAGGCTCTGCTGAGTTGGGAAGGACCCACGAGGATCAATGAGTCCAACTCGCACATGGAGGGTGGAGCTGCAGATTCCTTTGGGTTTCACCTTTTCCTTTGTTAGGAATGTAAAATGTGGAGGATTTGGATGAGGGCAGTTGTTATACCCATCCTGTGGGCCAGGACACAAGGGAGCTGCTAAACTTCCCAAGCAAAGCTGGTGGTGCCCAGGCCTTGGGCTGTAAAAACACCCCCTGACCTTATTTAAGGGCTCAACGTGTATTATTTTGAAGTGTTCATGCTGCTTTGGGGGGTGGGGTGTTCCCCCCACCCCTTCAGAAGGAATATGGAGGTGATTATCCTTTGTTTCCTGTGGCAGGAGAAGGAACAGATCACTCTGAGCCAGCTGTCCTTGGTGGATCTGGCTGGAAGTGAGAGAACCAACAGGACAAAAGCCGAGGGGAACAGGCTGCGAGAAGCAGGTGGGAACCACCTTTAGGCACCCTGGTGATTGCTCTGCTAATTATGCTGCCATTAGTCTTGTCTCCTGGTAGAGACATCCCAGGGAGAACTGGAGTGCTCTGTTATGATGATCAATTATCTGATTTGATGACCTGAAACCCTCTGGTTTGGAAACCACAGGTTTTCAGTAGCACTTCTTCTGCTCCTTCAGTTAATTGGAGCAGTTATCTGGAACAAACAGAACTGAAGGCAGGCAAATTATCCTTCAAGAAACTGCTAAATAATTTGGGAACCTGATCTAAGTGGCTGCTTATGGAGTTTTTTGCTCTGCCTTTGGGGGTTTTTTAAGGTAACATCAACCAGTCACTGATGACGTTGAGAACCTGCATCGAAGTTCTGCGGGAAAACCAGTTGTACGGGACAAACAAGGTGTGGAACCCTCATCCCATCATCCTGTCCTTTGAGGAAGACCTGGAGTGCTGAAAACTTGCTAAATCCTTCCTGTGCTTGATTTTCAGATGGTTCCATACAGAGATTCCAAACTGACTCATCTCTTCAAGAACTATTTTGATGGAGAAGGGAAGGTCCGGATGATCGTGTGTGTCAACCCCAAAGCTGAGGACTATGAGGAGAGCCTGGTAACCCCCCTGCACAGCTTACTGCAGTCCCTCCTGCTCCTTTCGTCACATTTCCCACTCAATTGTGCTTGAATAGATAAAAGGAATTATATTTTTTTTGTTATAGTTTTGTAGGGTAAAATCTTATTTTTCCTCTTAAAATTACAACTGCTACATGCTTGTGAAGAAGGAAAGGTTTTACTTATTTAGAGAATTCCAAAGAGCCATATTTAGGTGCTTAATCCCTGCTATGGCAGCACTTAGAGGAATCTGAGCTGTCTGCACAAGGGTTCATGGCTCCTCGGGGCTGGAGCTCTGGGGGTGTTCCTGGGAAGGCTTTGGGGTGCTGCACATCAGAATCCCAAGTGGGGAACTACTCGAGATTAGAGCTGGGTCGTGTCCTCTCGTATTTCATTGCCTGACCCCCCTTTGAGTGTCCCTCTGAGGTGTTGTGTGGCTCTCTCCCGCCCCTGCAGCAGGTGATGCGCTTTGCAGAGATGACCCAGGAGGTGGAGGTGGCCAGGCCCGTGGACAGACCCCTGTGCGGGCTCACCCCCGGCCGGCGCTTCCGCAACCAGGCCTTCCGCGAGGAGCTGGCCAGGAAACTGGAGATGAGGGGCGGCCCCCTCGGGGGGGGTGAGTACTGCAGAGAGGGGGCAGGCTGGGAGGGGTTCACCTGGAGGAGAGAAGGCTCCAGGGAGAGCTGAGAGCCCCTTCCAGGGCCTAAAGGGGCTCCAGGAGAGCTGGAGAGGGACTGGGAACAAGGGATGGAGAGGCAGGACAACAGGGAATGGCTTCCCACTGACACAGGACAGGGTTAGATGGGATATTGGGGAGAAATCCTTCCCTGTGAGGGTGGTGAGGCCCTGGCACAGGTTGCCCAGAGAAGCTGTGGCTGCCCCTGGATCCCTGGAAGTGTCCAAGGCCAGGCTGGACAGGGCTTGGAGCAACCTGGGCTAGTGGAAGGTGTCCCTGCCCATGACAGGGGGTGGGACTGGGTCATCTTTAAGATCCCTTCCAACCCAAACCATTCCATGATTCCATGGTTACAGCACACTTTTGTGTTAGGAGTTACAAGCTGTTTTAAAACAAATTATTTGAGCCTGGAAAGTGCAAAAGGAGCTTCAGTGACCTGTTGGCTGGGAGCTCTCTGTGCAGTGGGAGGTGCTCCTTCCTCACTGCCTGCAGTCCAAACACAGTCCCTGTGTGAGTCTAAATGAATCCTCTGTTATTGGGGATGACTCCATGGTCCCAGTATTGAAGCTCCTGGAAGCAAATTGTGCTGAGGATGATACTTTGATGTTTCTACATGTTTAGGGCCTGCTTTAGAAATCCAGAGTTGCCTGGAGGTTTTGTAAAGCAATGAATTGAGAATGACACATTAAATCTTCACTCAGCACTGTCAACTCTTCTGAAAACCTATAGCTCTCCTTAATTGTTCCCATGATCCTGTGGAGTGGATGCTCTGTGTGTGTGTTATCCATTGGAATCTTCCTGTCCTGTAACTTGCTGACAGACTTTCTTTCTTGCCTTTAAATGCTGCAGAAACAGAAGAGCAATCCGTGGCAGAAATGCTTTTGCAGAGCTTCCCCCCGTTGCCCTCGTGTGAGCTCTTGGACATCAACGATGATCAAACCCTTCCCAAGCTCATCGAGGCCCTGGAGCAGCGCCAGAAAATGAGGCAGATGCTGTCAGAGGAGTTTGCCAAAAATGGTAAGAGTTTGAACATCAGGCAGAGCTTGATTTTTGGTGCCCTTATTACTCCTCCAGGCTCCCTTCTGTACCAACAGAAAATAATTATCTTGTCTGGATTGATCATTTCCCCCTTTTTTTGAGGTCATTAAAGAGCTGGTGGCTTTAAGTTGGCAGGAGAAAAGCAGAAGTGCTTTGGGTGTTGTGGAGATCAGGTGAGAAGGGGAAATGTCTCCATTCTCTTCCAGTGCTTGCCTTTAAAACAATGCTGCAGGAGTTTGACTCCAGTGTCGTATCCAAGGAACACTATATCCAAGGAAAACTGTCTGAGAAGGAGAAAATAATAGCAGGGCAGAGAACGGAGCTGGAACGTCTGGAGAAGAAGATTAAAACCTTGGAATACAAGGTCAGGTTGGGCATTTTCAAGCACAAACCACATTTTTTATGTACCCCTTGGCAAGTCCTGTGACATCAGAAGTTGCTGGATATTGGAAACAAGATAAAAAGGATTTTGTGGGGAACTTCACTGAACACTTTTTTGCCCTTTTTAGTATGTGAAGATGGGCAATGTGTAATTTAAAATGTATATTTACGGTCATATAACTGGCAATTCAGGGCTTAGATGGTTGTGTTCCTAAGAAGTGTATTGAAATCCTTCCTGTCTTCCTGCAGATTGACATTTTGGAGAAAACTGCCACAATTTATGAGGAGGACAAGAGGAATCTTCAGCAGGAACTGGAAAGCAAGAGCCAGAAGCTGCAGCGTCAGGCGTCGGACAAGAGGAGGTTGGAGGCCAGGCTGCAGGGGATGGTGGCAGAGACCACCATGAAATGGGAGAAGGAGTGTGTAAGTGCTCTGCTGCATCCACTTCACTTCTAGAGGTGTAGTGTGTGCACATTCCAATAGCTGGAACCTCTTCCTTTGGGCTTGGGCCACTCTTAGGGAGTGGTTCTCTTGTAGAAGTGTCAGAATTTCTCCTTTTTCCTTGTGGAAGTTCTCTTGCTCAGCTCTGCCCTGGACAAGCAATAAGGAAAGGAAAGCTGAGGAATTAACTTTTGCTACTTGAGGATCATTGATGGAACTCTAATTGGGCGTGTTCCCATCTGCTGTAATTTAGGAAAGCAGATAATTATGGTGTTAAATGTGGTGTTGCTTTATAATCTGGAAAGTCTGTCTTTACATTGACAAGGTGTTACTTCCAATAGCTTGTGTCTCAGTGGGGAAGATATTCATTCCATAGAGAATTCCCTGCAAAATCCCAGCACAGTTTAACCTGGGGGAACTTTTAAGGGGGGACCTTCTGGCTCTGCAACCTCCTGACAGGAGGGGGGAGCCAGGGGGAGTCAGGCTCTGCTCCCAGGGAACAAGGGGCAGGAGGAGAGGACAAGAGGCCTCAAGCTGTGCCAGGGGAGAGTCAGGTTGGACATCAGGAGGAATTTCTTCCTGGAAAGGGCTGTCAGGCACTGGAAGGGGCTGCCCAGGGAGGTGGTGGAGTCCCCACCCCTGGAGGTGTCCAAGGAACGACTGGACTGGTGGGGATCAGTCACAGGTTGGACTCGATGGCCTTGGAGGTCTTTTCCAACCCCAGTGATTCCATGTTTTCCTGTGAGGTACTTGATGCTTTCCCTGCCTTGTCCTTGCAGGAGCGTCGTGTGGCAGCAAAGCAGCTGGAGATGCAGAACAAGCTCTGGGTGAAGGATGAGAAGCTGAAGCAGCTGAAGGCCATTGTCACTGAGCCCAAGGAGAAGCCAGAGAGGCCCTCGAGGGAGAGGGACCGAGAGAAGGCTGTGCAGAGGTCACTGTCTCCTCCCCCAGTGCCTGTAAGTCACCTCCAGACACTGACTGACGTAGGGAAAATCATATTTTAAGGATGAAGTGCAGGTTAAAAAGTAGTTCCCAGGCACAGAATTGTGAGTAGCTGAAACTGCCTTTGCATTCCTTGTGTCCCTTGTTCACTTGTGCTCCCACCTCCTACTGCTGCTCCACTGAGAGAGCACCTGAGTCTGCTGTCACTGCAACACTGCACTCATCCAGCTGAGTTTTCCCTCTGCACATTGTCAGGATTCCCTGTTCATTGCTGTATGAGTTCCACTGTGTGTGTTTGTGTTCACTAACTCCTCTCCCCTTCTCTGCAGAGCTCTAGTCCCTTTGCTCAGGGGGGGCACAGCCAGCACCTCGCCAGCCCCCCGCAGGGGCCCAGACGTTCTAACTCCTGTAGCAGCATTTCTGTGGCCTCCTGTGTCCTGGAGTGGGAGCAGAAAACCCCTTCACACAAGCAGAGCACTTCTTATGCCAGGACTAAACAAGAGCCAGAGCCGAGTAGAGGCTGTAACAGCTCCCACAGAAGGCGAGGGATGTGCTGGACTGGAGTCCTTGAGGTGCCCAGGCATAGAGAGGAGCTAGAGATAGAAGAGGATCACTGCTGCAGGGTTAGTGCTGCTCCTTCCAAAGCTCAACCTAGAGTGGCTTAGTCTGGCTTAAAGTTCTCCTCCCTTGAGCATTCCTAATGTAGAGTAGAGCTTTGCCCTGGCTGTGTTTCTCCCGGGATGGGCTGTTCCCAGACTGAGCCCGGCTGCTCACTCGGACCTCTTGGGGTTTAGATCCTCCTCAGAACTTGAAGGTGTGTTTAGTCTGGCCTGGCCAGGCCCTACCTCGAGCTCTGAGTGTCCCTGTGCTTTCCCTTGTGTCTGTCTCCTCCAGTCCATCCTCCTGCATTTGCCAAGGCCTGTCTGGGCAGTTTAAGGTGGTCTGGAAATAGTGCTTGGATAAACATCCCACCTGTGACTCCAGTTGGACTCTCTTACAAGACTCTTCCCTCATTTCCATGGGGGGGCTCTGATTACAGGGATTTCCCCCAAACTGCTGCCTGTCAATGCTTATCAGTGGTGGCACCTCATGGCACTGTCACTGTGGCTCAGGTAAATCTGAGAGAGCTGTACAAGTTTATCATGGCATCATTCATTTCTGAGAGCGTTCCCAAACTTCTCCCAAATTATTCCAATTCTTCATTTATTTGTATTTGTTTTAATGGAAGATTTTTGCTGAAAGCCACATTTCCCTGTATATGTTTAAGTTTTAAGAGGTGCTTTAGACCTGTGAGAGGTTTATCTGTGTGGGGCACAGTCAAAGAATGTGTGGTGGTTGCTCATCTGAAAATACAGCAGGTGGGATTTGCATCCATGGCTTTGGGTTGTGTAAGGATTGGGAGGCCTCCAAAATTACCGTGTAAGGGGAACAGACTCTTCAAATCCTCTTTTAAAAGGCCATTCCAAGATCTTGTTCTGATTTTCCCAAGCATCTGCCAACAATTCTCATGTTCCTGAAATGCAGTAGATGAGCTTCTGCCATTCCCATGGATTTCCAACAGCTCAGTTCAGAGCAGTAGCACGGGGAATGTTTCCTGTGCTCCGTGTACCCAGAAGTGCTGGGAGGCCTTGCATCCTTCAGAGGTGTTGGGAATCCATCCCCTTGCATCCTTCAGAGGTGTTGGGAATCCATCCCCTTGCATCCTTCAGAGGTGTTGGGAATCCATNCATCCTTCAGAGGTGTTGGGAATCCATCCCCTTGCATCCTTCAGAGGTGTTGGGAATCCATCCCCTTGCATCCTTCAGAGGTGTTGGGAATCCATAGTGAGGATGGATTTGCTTGCTTTGCTACCTCCAAATTACATTTGGGATCATGAATGAATCCCTGGAGACACAAATTCCTCTTTTCTGGTTGGTTACGATATTCATAAATCCTAGAATATCCTGAGTTGGAGGGGATCCATCAGGATCATCCAGTCCAACTCCAGACCCTGCATAGGATCCCAACAATCCCACCCCATGCCTGGGAGTGTAATCCAAACGCTCCTGGAGCTCTGGCAGGTTTGGAGCTGTGCCCACTTCCCTGGGGAGCTGTCCCAGTGTGGACAGAGTGGGACAAGGCCCTCCTTTGACCAGCTGGTGATGGAAATTTGGGAGGAGATTGCCAAACATAGATTTCCTCCTCGAGGAAACTTTAATAAATGTGGGATGCGACAACGCTAAAATTCCCACAAAATAGTAATTGGCACAAAATATTCCATTATAACTTCCTGCCAGGCTCTTGGAGCCTTCCAGGGTACAACCCGAGGGCACTTTGGGCACAGAGCTGCGGGTTCCCCCTGTGATTTCCCGGGTGCTGACTTTTCCTGCCTCTCTCCAGAACGCGCCTCCCGTGCGGCTCCGGCACCGCCGCTCGCGCTCGGCCGGGGAGCGCTGGGTGGACCACAAACCCCCCTCCAACGT
Source organism: Manacus vitellinus (assembly GCF_001715985.3). NCBI lineage: Eukaryota > Metazoa > Chordata > Aves > Passeriformes > Pipridae > Manacus > Manacus vitellinus. Next base: position 1,145,167 of record NW_021939189.1, on the reverse strand, counting down.
GCCCACGGAGACGGTGCTGCAGCCCCACGTGCCCCACGCCATCACCGTGGCCACGGCCAGCGAGAAGGCCCTGGCCAAGTGCGACAAGTACATGCTGACACACCAGGAGCTGGCCTCCGACGGCGAGATCGAGACCAAACTCATCAAGGTGAGGTGGCTCCTTCCTCGGCAGCTCGGCCCAAACCTCCTCCTGGCAGCTTGTCCTGCAGGCCTGGGGAAGGGAATGTTGGACTCCACCCACTAAGAGTTGGTTTGGAACTCCTTTACACTGGGATTTGAGGGGGCTGAAAGTCCTCTCCTTGAGCTTTGTTGTTGCTTCCTATAAACCACGATAGGCTTGTTGATCTCACCATTTTCCTTCAGAAGTTCAGGAAGGATTTCCTTCCTGGAAAGGGCATTTCAGGAAGGATTTCTTCCTGTCAGGCATTGGAGGTGGTGGAGTCCCCATCCCTGGAGGTGTCCAAGGAAGGCCTGGCCATGGCACTCAGGGCTCTGGGCTGAGGGATGAGGTGAATCTTGCCCTGCTGACCTGACAGTTCCTTGTCTCTGCTCTGGGTTCCAGGGGGATGTTTTCAAAACCAGGGGTGGTGGCCAGGCTGTGCAGTTCACTGACATCGAGACCCTGAAGCAGGAATCTCCCACGGGGTGAGTTGGGCCTTTCATTTTGGGTTCTGGGGGTGTGGAACTCCAGGAGTTGCACATGGAACCACTCCTGGTCCCAGCCATCCAATGGGAAGTCGTTGCTTCCAGCCTGAAATCATACGAATGTAACTTGGAGGCTCTGGATGCTGAAGGTGCTTTTAAGGCTGGTTTGCTGCTGAGGGCAAGGATTTATTTTGGCAGTATGAAATGTGCTCTCCTGTGCACCAGGATCTGCCCAGTCACAGGTCTTTGTGCTCTTCCCACACGTTCCTGTTCCAGGCGGAAGCGACGCTCGTCCCCTTCCCAGCCTGATCCCCTTGGAGAGGCTGCAGACTCGGAATGGACTGATGTGGAAACCAGAGTAAGACAAAAGGGAAAAGGGGAACATCTCGTGGTCATGGGATTTGGAATGGGTTGGGTTGGAAGGGACCTTAAAGCTCATCCTGTTCCCCCTGGGATGGTGTCCATGGGCTGGGACACCTTCCACTAGCCCAGGTTGCTCCAAGCCCCATCCAGCCTGGCCTGGAACATTCCAGGGATGGGGAGTCCACAGCCTGGATGAGAATTTGGGCTGATGCTGAGCTGGGGGTGGTGGGAGCAGCAGAGCCTGACTGGTGTGTGTTCCCAGTGTTCCGTGGCAGTGGAGATGAGGGCGGGATCAGCACTTGGACCTGGATATCAGCACCATGCTCAGCCCAAGTAAGTGCTCCTGGGAGGCTCATTCCCTTTCCTGATAGCTCCTAAAATTAGGGAACTTTTCTTTCTCCCTGACCTCGCTGCCCTTCCCACTTCAGGCTTAGATTCCCAACTGGAATAGGGTTAGGGATGGCAGGGAGAACTCCCTGCATTCCCTCTCCTGTCCCTGCAGCCTTTAGCAGAGGCTGATGCAGCAAAGAACACTCATTTTATCCTTAGAGAAATTTAAATTTACCAAGTTTCCAGTTCAGTGTGACCTGGAGAGCAGGGAACTGAGGGGGCCATTCCCAGTGGTGTTCCTGACCATGGCTAAAAAAATTCCAGCTGTGTGATTCCTGAGGCCCCCAGCTAAGGAACCACGGGCTCTAATCATGCTGGGGGGAACTTCCCTCTTTTCCAAATTGTTAGAGAATGGAACAGCCCTGGAGAGCTCAGGCTGTTCTGGGGTGTGGTGGCATCAGTGGCAGTCACACATGTCACTGCAGGGTTACCACAGTTCCTGCACAGATCCAAATAATCCCCTAGTCCCCAAGGCTGGGGCCAACATGAGCCCCACATGTAACCCAACCCTTCCCTGCCTAAAGTGAAGGCAGTTTAGTTAACCCAGGGCTTGCATGGGCTCAGCATGGGCTCAACATGGGCTGTGGCCTCTTGCAGGTGGTGCTGGCAGTGCCCTGGGAGTGCCCTGCCCAGCTCAGGGCCACCCCACTGTGCAGGACGTGCTGCTGGGAGCCTTTGCTGCAGCCTTGGCACGGTGTAGTAACCCCTCCAGTTCTCCTGGGCCTTGGGCTTGGAGCTTGGGCTTGTAACTTGTAAATAATTGAAACGAGGCTTTGCTTTACGTTCCCCAAAAAAGTAAAATACAGGTGTTTCTGGAGCTTTCTCTGGTTAAACGTTGCATTTGGCAGCACAGGAGGGATGTGAGGCTCAAAGGTGTCGAAAACAGGGAAATTGGGTGGTGGCTGCTCCTAAAGCTGCTGTGGGGGAACTCTCAGAGTTGTTTGTGGCTCTTTCCTTTCCCGTTTTAGGCGAAGAAAGCCCTGAATTTCTGCTGGAAGTTTTCCTGGATTTTCCCAGGCCGATGAATTCTCTGCTACCGGTGTCCCATGTCACAGACCCTGCTTTGTCCTCACTCCAGGCTGGTGTTTTTAGGGTGGCCTGTGCTGGGAAATGGTTCCATGGGTGATACCTGTGATCCCAAAGAAACTCCAGAGGGATGTGTGTATTTTCCATAGATTTAGGGCCGCTCTGCCAACGTGCCTCTGGAATTCCAAACACCTTCTGCCTCATGTATGGAGCTGTATCTTTACAGCCTTGTGCCACAAGGCTTCTGCCTTGCAGATTTTCCCAGCTTTTCCATTCCACACTCCCAGATCCATCTCTCCTGGTCACTCTCCCTCCCTTCAGGGCCTCTCTTCTGAGGAGGCCCAAAGGCTGCTATGGATTTAGCTGCAGTGCTGCACTTTAAGGGTGTTTTTAGGCCATTCCCTGTTTTATCCTAACCAGCAACAGCTTGGAAATATGAATTTCTCCTTGAAAGAATGACCTCTGAGTATTTAATGTGTAAACCAGCCCCTTGAAACGTGTCAGTGTTGACAGGAACAGGAATCCTGAGGTGAGCAGTGGGGACTTGGCATCAACCCCCCCATTGTGCCAGTGAGGAACTCCCTGGAGGGGAGGGACAGGGGGATTTCCTCACAGCTGTGCTCAGACCTTTCTCTGTGTGTCCCTGCAAACGTGTTCAAATAAATCCTTTTATTCCAAATGCTCTTCCAGACCCTGTTGTGGTTGTTTAGGGCAGGGCTGAGGGAGCCCCACAGCCCCTGCCTGTGTCCTGTGCAAAGGGATGCACTCTGGGGGATGATTCTGGAGCTGAAATAGTGGAATGTGCTTGGATCCCCAGGTGTGGTTTGGCCAACTTTGTTTGCAGCTCTGCAAACTGCTTTTGGGGCAGTTGGGTCCAATTGGAGTGGTTGCCTTGTTATAAGGTA
>NW_021939189.1:1132980-1141312 GCF_001715985.3 Manacus vitellinus | reverse complement strand
TGTGCTGTTGTTCCCAGGGCTGGAGGCAGCTCTGCAGGGGGGGTCTTATCCGAGGTCTAAGTGATTCCATGAGCTCCACAGGCTCTGGATGGCAGGGAAGCAGCTCTGCCGAGTGCCACTAGATGGTGTGGGATAACCATCCCGGCTGGACTGGATCCCTCTCTGCCCGCAGGGAGAGGCTTTGCCCCGAACCTGGGCCAGGGAATGACTCCTTTCCTTGGGATCCCCCGAACCTGGGCAGTGTTTTCCTGCTGTCACCCACCTTCCTGCCTTTTGCTGCTGCCTCCCTGCTGGGAGGACAGGGACAGGGATAACCAATGGAAATAATGAACTTAAAGAAGGCTCTTATTTCTGGCATTTAAATTGATTAAATAATGGATCCATTAATGACAAGCAAACATTATCTCTTTGATTTGGATTCCATCATCCTGTCAGTCATATTGGAAGTGTTCCAGAGGAAACCTGGGAGACACAAGGAACTGATGCTCAGAACTTTGCATGGAAAAGATTTACCCTCAGAATGTAGCAAGGTGAGCTGCTGAATTTGCCCTCAAAATGCTCCTTTTTCTATCCCAGTGTTTCTTTCCCAGCCCTTTCCCAGCTCCATGTTTTGGTTTCACACTCTGTGTTTCCAAGAGCTTTGCTCTGGAATTTCTGCTTGTGGAGGCGAAAGGATTTGAGCCCAAAGCAAACACCTCCTGCAGCCACTTTGTCCCCTCAGAAAGGTTAATCCCAAGTGCAAACAGACCTTGGAGAGGAGGATCCATCCTTGCCAGCCCTGGGAGGAGGTGGCAGCATGGTAAGGGCTGGACTGGAGTCTGTCCCTTCTTCATGGAATCCTGGAATGGGTTGGGCTGGGAGGGACATTAAAGCCAATGCCCACCTTGTCCCCCAGCCTAGAGCACTGAGTGCCACGTCCTGTCCTTCCCTGGGCACCTCCAGGGCTGGGGATCCCCCACTGGAAGAGCAGAGGGGCAGTGGATGCCTGGAGCCAGGGAAGGATCTCACTGTTCTTCCTCCTCCTTCGGCTCCTTGGCAAGGCAGGAGCCCAGAGCTGACTCCACGTTTACCTTTTGAGGTAACAAATTCCTCCCCCCAGGCTGGATGTGCAGTGGGATCCTCCTGCCAGCTCTGCTCCGTCAGAGTTTCCTGCTGGCACGAGGGGATGGCTCTGGATTGTGTTCCCTGGGCTGCTTGGATGTTCTTGGCATTAATGGGCTGCAGCTCTGCTGAGCAACAAACAGCAGGAGAATAAGGAGCAGGAATGGCCCTGGAATGACAGACAGGGTGAGCTGGGGCAGAGCTGGAGCTCAGCTGGGGCTGCTCCAGGGCCTGCTGTGGAAAAGGGGGGAGACAAGGCATGAGAGTCCAGGGCATCCCAATCTTCTCCCAGGTCTTCCATATTCTGAGGATGGAAGCCCAGCAGCCTGCTGGGTTAGCTGAGCTCGTCCTGCCAAGTGCTGTGTGGATAAAAAGGGGCTGGGAGAGCTGCTGACCCCAGGAGAGCTCCAGGGGGGCAGGAAAATGCTGATTCCCAGGAGCCTGTTTACTCTGGGCCCTGGGGGAGCTTCACTCCCTTGTGCTCCGACCCCACAGCTCCGGCTGTTCCAGCCTGGCCTCGGGACTGGGAACCTCTGTGCTCCCTGGGGAGGGATCAAAGCATGGCCCAGATCTCTGGCTCAGGGGGATGGGGGGATTTTGGGTGGCGGAACGTGGAGCTTTGGCCCAGCAGAACTGGGCTGGGGGAGCTGGGCTGGATCCAGGCACCTGGAGCTGCTGCTCTGGGATCTGGGATCCTGGGGCTCTGCTCAGTGTGACAGGGACCTTGGGGAAGGGCCAGGTTGGACATGAGGAGGAATTTCCTCATGGAAAGGGTGGTCAGGCACTGGCAGGGGCTGCCCAGGGAGGTTTGGAGTGCCCAGCCCTGGAGGTGTCCCAGGAAGGCCTGGCCGTGGCACTCAGTGCTCTGGGCTGGGGGACAGGGTGGGGATGGGGCACAGGGGGGACTCAGTGACCTTGGAGGGCTTTTCCATCCTCAGTGACTCCACCTTGCAGGAATTGACCCCCCTAAGACATGGACTGGAATGAGAGAACAGCCACTGCTGGATGTGTGTTATACACCCACCTTTTCATCAGTATTTCCCCCTTTACACTTTCTCCCAGTGAACTTCTTTTGTTTTCCAGTCCTTTTTCTGGTCTCCTCCTTTATGCCCAATCCTGGTTATTCCAGAGCCTGAGCTGTGGCTCCAGGGTGTGGCAGCACCTCCTGCCCTGGGGTTCTCCAAGCTGGACTAACCTCCAGCCCCTCCCAGCCCCATCCAGGGGACTCCCTGCAAGTGGGACCTCTGGGCTGGGCGTGAGCTGAAGGAGTTTTCAGCAATAACCTTTACACTGGAAGGAGATGGTTTTAAGGTCCTTCCAACCCAAAGCATTCCAGGATTCCACGAAAACAGCTGGTGTGTGGCAGCCCAGCAACATCCATGTCCAAAGGCTGGGCTTTATCCCTAAAAACCAGGACAGATCCCGAGCTCAGCCACCCCTGGCAGTGCTGCTGTCTGTCCTCCTTGGGGCAGTGACACATAACCAACGAGCCTTTCCAAGGAGCTGCTCCCTAATTCCCAGAAATCGTTTGTCTCTGTGTCTGCCTTGATTTATGTGCAGCTCAGCCACTGTTAAAAATAATCCAGCCCTGCTAAAATTATATTGTCTCATTGGGAACCAGGGGGCTATAAAAAGAGGAGTAAAAGGGTGTTGGGGAACAACAGTTGTGCTCTGAGGGAAAGGAGTTTGTCCTTTGCCCTTGCCAGGGACACTTCCAGAGGCAGGGATAGCCCTGGCACAGGTGGATCACCCAGGGAAAGGCAGGAGCTGGTCCTCAGTTTCCCCCTGCCATATTCTATGCATGAGAGTGGACAGGAGAGACTTCAATTCATCATTTGATCAATCATTTATTCATCATTATTTATTTACCTTTTAACCTGTGATTTAGGCAAGAACCAATCACTGAACTGGGCCTTTTGGGTGGTGATTCCTCCTCCTGCCCCACCAGCTCCCTTCTCCTCCTGGAGCTTGGGACACTTGGATTTATTCTGAAAATACCATGAGCTGCTCTTGTTTTATTAGGAATAAACCCCTGGAGCCTGTAAAACACAATTCCCCAGGATAGAGGCTAATCCTCTTATTTCTACACATTTCTGGATGATTAAATGGCTGGATTATTTAAGGAGTGATTTGTTGCTGGATTGCATCATCAAGGAGATCTGAGGCATAAATATTGGCCTTGGGCTCCAGCTCGGGGCTGTTGAAAGGGGCAGAAGGTGTTTTGGAGACAAAACCCAGAGCAATTCCATGCAGGGAGCTTGTGGAGCAGGAGGTCCCAGCAAAGGCCCAAATCCTGTTGGCTTGTGGAGCTTTAACCTTTCCAGAGGGCAGGAACTGCAGCTTGGCCCAGGAAATCTCGGATCCGACGGCGCTTCCAAGGGAAATCCTCCTCCTGCTGGGCTGGGAACGGGTTGGGAGCGTTTGTGGTGTCTGGACTTGGGTTCTGGGAGCTGAGGGAACAGCTGGAGCTGGGTCAGGGGGGCTGGGATGGACAGCAGGGAAAGGCTCCTTATCCAGAGGGGGTTTGGTCACAGCACAGGGAGAGTTTGGACAACGCTCTGAGGGACAGGGTGGGATTTTGGGGTGTCCTCAGGGCCAGGAGCTGGACTTTGATCCTTACAGGTCCCTTCCAACTCACAGTATTCCATAATTCTGGGATTGTCCCCACCCATGGGGGCAGATGGTCCCTGGGCATGTTGCCACCAGCTCTGAGCATCCCCCTCCCTCGGGCCCTGTCCAGGCTCCAAAGGCTGGGAAACATTTCCCACCTGCTCCCTGGGACGGCTCCAGCCCTGCATCCAGGGGGCTCAGCCTCTGGGGGACAGCTGGGGAAACCTTGGCAGATGCCTGCAGGGAGCACCTGCCTCCTCCTGGCACACAGGGACATTCCAGGCTGTGCTTCCTTCCCCTCCACATGGGAATTCCCTGGGATGCAGGTGGGGGAGAGCACCCACCGAGTCTGACCTTCCTTGGGAACAGGGAGAGGGACAGGGAAGGGAAAAGCAGTTGGAGGCTCCCTGGCTGGACATCCTCCTCCCTGGAGCCCTGGCCAGGCTCCAAAGGCTGTGGAACATCCCCCTGGCTCAGCTGCACCTCCCCAGGCCCAGCTCAGGGGCAGGTCCAGCAAAGCCCAGCCTAAACCTGCCAGGGGAAGGGTCTCTGTGCTCGGGGGGAGCAGCTTCCAGCTCTCCCTTGGATCTGGGAGGGGCTGGAATTCAGGGAATGGGTCCTGCAGGATGCCTGGAGAGGTCTGGGGGGGTCTGCTCTGTGGGGATTGGGGCTTGGCTGCTCTGCTTTGGTTGTGTCTTCCAGGTGGGATTCCCCAAATTATTCCCAGATGGTCAGTAAGGAGAGATGGATGCACTGAGGACTCCAGGAATGGTACTGGAGTGAGAACAGAGGGGCTGGGAGGAAAATGTGTTGCTGGAAAATTGTTTGGGTGGTGGAAAATTCCCTGGGTTTGGGTTTGGATGGAGGAAGGGGAGTGTGAGGGACTTTGGCTCTGGGTCTTTCCATCCATTTCTGGTTCTTCCTGGGGTTTTCCTTTTGCCATTGATATCCCAAAACCGGAGTGGTTGGAATATTGGATGGATGGATGGGATGGGAGGTGGCTGAAAATCGAGGATGTGCCCCCTGCAGGGGTTTGGCTTCCCGAGGTTTACAAGTGCTCTTGGAATGACCCAAAGCCCCCAAAATTGCAATAAGAGGAATATTTTGAACCTAATCCCGAGATTAAAACAAGGCTGAGCAGGGAGGGTGGTTTGCTGTGGGTTTAGACCCAGGGCAGAGCTGCAAAATGCAATTTCTCAGCTGCTTGGAGAAATTCGGTCGGAAAATAAGACAAAGTAAATATTTACTGGAGCTTGGACAATCCAAGGCGTTATTGCAGTGGGAATTCTTTGCTCTGGAACATTCACACTTTCAGCTGTGGTGTTAATAAACCCTCTGACAGGGGGGCTGGAGCTGCTCCCTGCTCCCCCTCCCTGCTCCCACCTCCTCCCTGAGCACAAATCCCGCTGGTTAATGAGCCCACCCTTCCATGCAAATGAGATTCCAAATAATAAGTAATTAACTTTATCGAATTGACATTCCCCTTTCCAACCAAATGTCAACAGTGCCTCTCCAAACAAGGCAGAGCTGCTCTTTGCAGAGCTGGGGGGGATCCAGTGGGTTGGAAAACGCAGGAAAACCTAAACAAGGACAAATTATCCATTTTTGGGGGCCTGTGGTTTGTTGTTTGTTGCTGTTCCAAGGGGAACAGCCAAAGGATTCTGGGCTGGGATAACTCCACGTGCCCCCAGATATCCACAAACCCCTCTGTGCTATTCCAGGTGAAGCTTTGAGATAATTCCAGCTTTAAATGGTGCTTAAATATTAAAGCAGGTTTAGCTGAGGGTGTTTCCAGAGGTGGAAAACACGGGAGAAGAGGATTCCAGCCTGGATTTCCACCTTCTTCCCAAGCTCTGGGTTTGACACCTCCAGTTTTAGAAAGAGAAAAAAGAAATGATGGATTAGAAAACGTGGCTCTGAGTGGAGGCCAAGCCCCCCAAAACCAGGAAAATTTGCAAACTGGGAAGTTCCTTTAAAAAAAAAAGAGAAAAACCCAAGTGTTTAATGTCCTGCATGGAAAGAAAATCCCTTTTCCATGGCAGTGGATCATGATTTCGTCAGGAATTGTTTTCCTACTGGAAAATCCCCATTTTCTTGGCGTGGTGGCTGCCCAGGGCTGGCCAGCAGGGCAGTCACAAGCTTTAGGTCTGATGATTCAGGTGAAATAAAAATGGATCTTTTAAATTTTTCTGGGGGTTTCGATTTCTCATCGAATCCCACAGTGGCTGGGGTTGGAAGGGATCCCAGGGATCATTTATTCCACCCCCTGCCATTCAAGAAGGTGCCAATGGCATTTGTGGTAACCACAAACTGGATAGATTTCAATTTAAAGGATGATTTTGATGGGGAAAAAATGGGATGGGAGGAGGAGAGAGCTCTGTGGGGTGTGAAACCACCTGAAAACACACTTTTAATTCAACCCCAAATCCATCTTTTAATGAAGATTGGGGAAAAACCCCCCCAATCCCAAACCATCAATGTCATCAGTGGAAATAACCCCTGGGTCTGTGAGTTTAACCTTTCCTCACACACCTGGAGAAGGAATCCAGGGGGAATCCCAGAAACTTCTCCGGGCTGGATAAACCCGGATAAGCAATCCCAGGGAGCTGCAGCTCAGTGGCCCTTTGTCACGAGCCTCCTTGTGCCAATATTGACTTTAGAACACCTACACTTTGTTCTCCTCCTTCCCAGGACGGCTCCCGAGGGCTGGGAAAACAAACAAACCTGCCGTGTCCCGGGAAAACAAACCTGTCGTGTCCCGGGAAAACAAACCTGCCGTGTCCCGAGGGCTCCCGGGGTTTGGGATCAGCGCCTGGAAGCGGCTGAGGTGACAAGGGAAGCAGGAGCTCCTTCAGCAGGAAGCAGGGAATGCACACAAAGTGATGTTCCTGCTTTGCACAGAGTCCAGGCTTGGCAGGACTGGGATCAGTTGTCTGGGAGGCTGGAAGGGGAAGCAGGAAAAGCCGAGTGGGCTCTTGTCCCTTCCCCATCCCCGGGCGTTGCTTTTCCTGCTGCCCTTCCCACATCCCCGACTCTTCTGGGGATCCCAGACTGCTTTGGCTTGGAAGGGAGCTTAAAGCTCATCCTATTCCATGGGCAGGGACACCCTCCACTATCCCAGGCTGCTCCAAGCCCTGTCCAACCTGGCCTTGGACATTCCCGGGCTGGGGAGGTGTTTCCCAAAGCGACGTCTCTCCCACGCGTCGCTCCCACCCCGCTGCCGAGTGTGGCCCATCCCACGGCATTCCTGGCTCTCCCAGCCCTGGCAGGTGCAGCTGGAGCAGGGTTGGCTCTCCCTGCACCCTCCCAGCCCTTCTCCCCCAGCCAGGCTCCCGGATCCGTGTGGGCTGCGCTGCTCCAGCTGCTCCCGCCTCGGCCCTGGGACCTGGGATGTTGGGATCCAGTAACATTTGGTCTGCTTTTACAGCTCACAAGGCTTTGGGAAAATTTGTTCCTCATTTTCTCGGATCAGGCTGTGCTCCTGTATCCCGGATTTTGGGGGATGGCAAAGGGAGGTTGTTCCTCCTGCACCCACCAGTCGGTCCCAGGGCTCCCAACATCCCAAATTATCCTGGGCAGGGAAATGGCCCCAGTTCTCCCCTCAAATATCAGCCACAGCCCAAACTAACCCCAAGAAAGCTGTGTGGGTTTATCCCAATGGAGCAGCAGGACCAGGCTGCCACAGTTCCTGCTCTTCCCAAGGCAGGAATTGGATGGACAGTGATGGTTTCAGACTTGCTTGTTTTGCCTCCTTTGCCTTTTTCCATGGAAAGGTTCCCAATCCCACCCCAGAGCTCCCTGCACACGAGGCAGCTGCTTCTCCAAACCCCAGCACTGCCTCCCTGGCACTGCAGGAATTCCATCCCCAGAATTCCCAGCCCGAGTGGGGCAGGATCGCTCCAGAGGGGACCCAAACCCTGTCACAGCTCCCCTGTGGTTCCCTGGGGAACATCCATCCCTCCTCCACACCTCGGACAGGGGGTCAAAGCCCTGCCAGAACACCCCCAAACACACCTTCCCTTCTCCAGGTGAACACCCCCAGCTCTCCCAGCCTGGCTCCAGAGCAGGTAACTCCTTCCACTAGAAGGAATTATTCACGAATTATCGACTATTTAGATGTTTTCCCACTTCCACCTTCCTGGGCAGGACAATTCCTGCTCTCACCTCCTCTGGACCAACCCCGGGAGGAACCTGGCCCCACTCCCCCCCCTCCATTTCCTCGGCCCTGCAATCAGAAGCCATTTCTGGTAAATGTGTTTGCTTTGTGCTGAATTACCCACGACGCTGCCAAGTACAACCACACCAGCTGCTAATTAGAGTTGAGCTTTTATTACCAAAAAGTCTGCTCTGTTGATATGGAAAATGGGAATAAAAAGTCATTTAACCTATTGTGATGTGAAAATAAACGATGACTTGTTGGTTTAATTAAACAGTCTATTTATCCAGGCTCGGGGTGTTTGAACACAGGCAGGATTACAGCAGCGTTCCCGGCTCCCATCCCGATAATCCCGGGCTGTTTGAAGGGACAGTTACCTGCTAAATGGCCCAGTGATCCCACCAGGAATCTTTCAGCAGGAGTGTCCGAGGGTTTGCTTCCTTCTCCTTCACACCCACTGAGGAA
>NW_021939189.1:1129962-1132434 GCF_001715985.3 Manacus vitellinus | reverse complement strand
CACCCTCTCCAGCAGCTCTGCCCTCCTGGATGAGCTGCCCTGACCCTGCAGGGGCAGAAGGGGAAGAACCCCCCATTTAAGGTGTCTGGGTTTGGGGTGGGCCCGATGCTTCCCCTTTAATTCCCCGCAGCTCCCGAGCCGCGGCTCCAGGAGAGGCCGAGCTTGTCCCGGCTGTTTACTCACCCCTTCACACTGTTTGTGTAGCCACAAGTCTCGAGCTTGTATTTATCTCCTCTTAAAACAGCTACAGTTTATAGTTTAAACACATTAATCATCTCCCAGCCTTTAAAGGGCTTTTAAGTGGAGACACTGGTTTTGTTTGACTTTTAATTTTGATTTCAAGTCTCCCTTTCCTAATCAGAGGCAAGTGCTTTGGAGGACGTTGAAGGAGCACCAGCTCCTATGAACTGTGAGCTGGGAAGTGTGGCCACATCCCAAAAAAACCCCGTAGGGAGCTCGGAGGGACCCTCTGGGGTGGGATCAGCACCTAAAAACCCCTCCCCAAGGAGGGAACTCAGTGCTCTTTGGGGCTGCGTTGCCTCGAGCAGTTACACCATAATACTCATGTATTTATTGTGGATAATAATAAATAATATTATTTAATATTTCGTGCTGGAGCTGCTCAAGGATTTTAGCAAAGCTTTTGTTGTAGAATCACAGAGTCACTGAATGGTTTGGACTGGAAGTGCCTTAAAGCCCATCCCATTCCACCCCCTGCCCCGGCCAGGGACACCTCCCACTATCCCAGGTTGTTCCAACCTGGCCTTGGACACTTCCAGGGATCCAGGGGCAGCCACAGCTTCTCTGGGCAACCTGTGCCAGTGTTTTACCACCCCCATTGGAAACAAAACCTCTTATGGCTCAGGAAGGTGTTGTTGGGAGGAGGGTGTGCCAAGGGAGGGCTCCTGGGTGCCAAGCCCTCGAGGCAAAAGGCATTAAAACTTGGGAATGCCAGGCTGGAATTGGCCAGGAAGGTTTCCCTGGAGGGTGACACATCCTTGGTTCCCCTGGGAGCTGGGTGCCTGCTCTCTGTGATGGTCATTTTAAGCAATTTTGTGAATTATCCCCGTTTTCTGTCAGTGGTGATGTTTGAACTCCACCAAAGAGGTTCAGACGAGCTTCCCAACAACTTCCAGGGAGGTTATTCCTGCACCCCTGCAAAATCCTGGCTATGAACTGGGACAGGCACGCTGGAGTTCAGCTCCCCCTGTGCCTGTGATGCTGTTCCCACACATCCTGCTTTTCAGGGAGTGGAGGATGAAGTGCCCCAGTGCCAGGTCCATCTGCACGTTGTCCTTGTGCCCAGTCACCCCAAATTCCCTCGTTTCCTTCATTAATTTCCATCAAATTAACCTGTATGTGGCTGGAGAGCTCAGTGCACTGAGATTCTTTTTATTTTTACGTAAAACCATCAGAAACAAGTGAGGTTTGATGTGAAGTGTCGCATCTGCAGCTACAAATCCCCTCCAGGTTGGGCCAAACATCCCATGGTCTCACCTTATATATCCTTTAATTGCAGAGAAATATCGATTTGGTGCAAACCCACTTCTATCAGGACGAGGTGGGCATCAAAACCCAAAACCTGCCCCTGAAGTGCCTTTCCAGCCCCGCAGTTGCAAGGAAAGCTTTTTCCAGGAGATGTCAGTGTGGCACAGGAGTTCGAGCCGCCTTTGTCACCGAGCGAGGAACCCACCGAGAGCCACCCTCCGGCCCACCCCCAACTCCAGCTCGTTCCCAGCTCGCAGCATTCCTTCCCTAGGGATGGAGGGAGGGCTGGATGTGCCGATCCCGTGCCACGGGAAGGCTCTGCAGTTGCAGTTGGGGTGAGGGGGGTCTGACCAGCCCATGGGGCTCCTCCAGCCTCTGTGTGTTCCACACTCTCATCCTCCTGACCCCACTGGGCTTCTCTCACATCCCCAAATATCCCACTTGGAATGCTCTTTCCTTCATTCTGTCAGAAACAATAAGCAGGAAAAGGTGGCGCTGTATCAATATTTTGGGGTAATTTTTATGCACCAGAAGTCACCAAAATGGGGAGCAGGAAAAGGCCACCCCCTGTTGTGGTGCTTCTGGTCACCCCCTGACTTAGTGATCCACGAGGGGGTAAGGCAGGACTCCGTTAATGTGGGGAAATGTGGATATCTGGGCAGTGTTTTCCCTGGATATCCCTGATGGGACATTCTCCCTGCAGAGCCAGGGTGTGGGGAGAGCTGGAGGTGACCCCAGGTGCTCCCTGACCTGAGCTGTGGGTGGGCCCAGAGGAAGGAATGGGAGTTATTAGGGAGAAACCAGGGGGACAGAAAATGGGAAAACCAGTCAGGAACACGGAACAGGCCATGGAACATGAGGAACAACCCCACAAGACCACGGCTGCAGAACAGCAGGGGGTTGTTCAGCTCGGGGATGCCTTGTGCTGGTTGGCACAGGAAGTTTTTTGGGATCAAGGTTTGGTTCCTGGTGTGGGAATGAGCT
>NW_021939189.1:1125205-1126707 GCF_001715985.3 Manacus vitellinus | reverse complement strand
CAAGGGCTCCTAATTTTTGCTCCTAAATTTTGTATTCCTAATTTTTCTTCCTAAATCTTGGACTCCTAATTTTTCTTCCTAAACCCCGGGCTCCTAATTTTTACTCCTATTTTTTTTCTGCTAAATCTTGGGCTCCTGATTTCTGCTCCTAAATCTTGGACTTCTACTTTTTGTTCCTAAATCTTTGCCTCCTAATTTTTCTTCCTAAATCTTGGCCTCCTCATTTTTCTTCCTAATCATGGGGTCCTAATTTTTACTCCTATTTTTTTTCTGCTAAATCTTGGGCTCCTGATTTTTGCTCCTAAATCTTGGACTCCTATTTTTTGTTCCTAAATCACGGGCTCCTAATTTTTGCTCCTAAACCTGGGCTCCTATTTTTTTGTTCCCAAATCTTGGCCTCCTAATTTTTGCTCCTAAATTTTGTATTTCTAATTTTTCTTCCTAAATCATGGGCTCCTGATTTTTACTCCTATTTTTTTTCCTGCTAAATCACGGGCTCCTAATTTTTGCTCCTAAATCTTGGACTCCGAATTTTTCTTCCTAAATCATGGGCTTCTAATTTTTACTCCTATTTTTTTTCCCCTAAATCTTGGGCTCCTATTTTTTGTTCCTAAATCTTGGGCTCCTAATTTTTGGCTTCTATTTTTTTGCTCCTAAATCTTGACCTCCTAATCTGTGCTCCTAAATCTTGGAGTCCTAACTTTTGCTCCTAAATTTTGGACTTCTAATTTTTCTTCCTAAATCTTGGACTCCTAATTTTTCCTCCTAAACCCTGGGCACCTAATTTTTGCTTCTATTTTTTGCTCCTAAATCTTGGCCTCCTAATTTTTCTTCTTAAATCTTGGACTCCTATTTTTTGTTCCTAAATCTTGGGCTCGTCATTTTTACTCCTAATTTTTTTTCTCCTGTATCTTGGCTTCCTAATTTTTACTCCCAAACCCTGGGCTCCTAATTTTTCCTTCTATTTTTTTGCTCCTAAATCTTGGCCTCCTAATTCTTGTTACTAAATCTGAGCTCATAATTTTTCCTCCTAATTTTTTTTTCCCCTAAATCTTGACTTCCTAATTTTTCTTCCTAAATCTTGGGCTCCTAATTTTCACTCCTAAACACTGGACTCATAATTTCTGCTCCCAAGACCTGGCCTCATAAATTTTTGCTCCTGACCCCCAGACTTCTAAATTTTTACTTATAAACCCTGGGATCCTGATTTTTATTCCTAAATTTGGGTCCTGCCCTGCTCCCACGGGCCCTCAGCAGAGCCAGAGGAGGATTTGGGCTCCTCTGGTTGATCCCAAGGCTGGAGTGACCCGGATTCCGAGGGCAGTGAGCCCTGGGAATGTCCATTCCTGACACTCCGGAGCCTCTCAGGCCACACAGTGAATTCCCAGATGTCACTTTGCTTCCCAGCCAGCCCATGGTGTGTCCCTGACCTGCAGAGCCACCAGTGCCTGGAAGTGGGATTGAACATCCCACCAGCCATGAGGAGCCCCAGCAACACCCAC
>NW_021939189.1:1121495-1124661 GCF_001715985.3 Manacus vitellinus | reverse complement strand
GGGTTTTTTCCCCCCCCTCTCCCTGTGCACAAACAGACAAGACAGCTTAGGAGCTCTTATCTGCAAAGGGGAAAAAAAATCAGCTTAATCCCCATTTAATAAGAGAATATCAGCAGGTAACATGTTCAATATGGCAAAAGAGCCCCAGCACCAGGTCAATAGGGGAGCTATAATTTTGAGCAATAAACAAAGCCTGCTTTTAATTACTTCTGTGAAATTGCTTGATCCACGCATGATTAAATATTCATTCTGTGTAACCAGACAGTTTCTTTGTATATAGATCCATATTAAATTTACTTGGCGTCCTGCCCACACAACACATCTCATAAATTCCTTTTAATGTGCTGCAGCTTTGAAGACGTTTTTTTCCCTCCCCTTCCCTCCTCCCCCCTCTGCTCGGCTCATTTGTATAAAGAGCTCATGTCGCTGCCTTACCTGGGCAGGAGACACATGGAATGCTTTAGGAAGGGAAATGATGGAATCTTGGGGGGGGAAAATCAACCTCCTGATGGCTCGGGGATGGATCTGCCCGGGGAAAAAGTGACTCCCAGCCCTTGTTTTTTCATGGCCTTGCCATTAAGTACTTTGGCAGCCTGTGTGCAGGAGGGGAAAAAATCTCCCTCCTTTTAAAGCAGAGCCAGGGCTGATGTAAATATTTGTGTAATGTTTTATTACGATCTGAATTTATTCCTGATTGAAAACATTTCCCAGTAACCTCCTGGAAAATCAAATTAATGTGTAACTGGAGGGTCTTGATTTGGAGGGGGGGGGTGTTTGAAAGGGGGTTTTACCAGGGATGTGATGGCCAGAGGGTGGGTTTGGGGTACCCCACAGGTGGTGGATGTCCATGGATGAGCAGAATTTGCCTGGATTTAAATATACAGGAAAAACAGCTGCACCCTTGGGAAATCCTGATCCTTCCCAGCTCAACCCTTGCCAGCAGGAAACCTCCTGATCTGAGGGCCTCCTTTTATTGTCTTGAGGGCTCACTGATTGTTCAGGGCAGCGTTGACCCCGTCCAAGGGCATCAACACCTTGGGGAGCATCCTCCTGGCTCCAGTGGGATTGAGGGATCTGGGCATGGAGGGCTCTGGAACCCCTCAGGGAGGGAGCAGGGAGTGGGAGAGGCTTTGAGGGCTCAGCTGATGGGAATCCTGAGGGATAATGATTCCAACCTGACCACTGAGGTGCTTTCAGGGTCCCTCTGGGTACCTGCACCTTCCTCCCTCCAGGCTCGGGAGGGGACCATGGCTGGAGGCAGCCAGAGGGGATGGAAAGGCTTCAAGGGATGGGAAAATCATATTCCCAAGCAAAGAACAGCGATGGTTTGGGCTCCTCTGCTTCCAGAGAGAACAGGAGCACCATCAGAGACCCCTGGAATGGTTTGGGTGGGAAGGGACCTTAAACATTATCCGGTCCCACCCCTGCCATGGGCAGGGACACCTTCCACCAGCCCAGGTTGCTCCAAGCCTCATCCAGCCTGGCCTTGGACACTTCCAGGGATCCAGGGGCAGCCACGGCTTCTCTGGGCAACCTGTGCCAGGGCCTGCCCACCCTCCCAGGGAAGGATTCCTCCCCAATATCCCAGTTTGGGACAGGAAAGATCCGCTGACCCAGCTCCAGTGTCAGCAAACACCAGACTTGGGTCCCTCAATGCATCCCATGATGGGGACACTTGGGGGTCTTGATGTCACCCACCCATGGGAGCTCCAGCTCCCATCACCCCATGGGGGCCTCTGAGCCAAACCTCCACCCAGCCCTGCTTGCTTTCCCAGCACAACCCCCTTTCCTGATACTGCAGATGGAATTAAAGAACCAGCGGGGTTTAAAATTACAAATGTATTTGTTCCTGTCATCGAGGCTCCATCGCTTAATGAAAACTAATTTTGCAGAACATAATTACTCCACGGGAAGGGAATCTCTCAAAGAATCCACTCTGCACTGACAAAACTCAGTCCAACCCTGCTCCCAAATGTGGCAGCCAAGCAGGGGCTTCAGAGCCCCCCTTGCCCATGGGGTGGGGCTGGGGGTGTGCAGGGTCCCAGCAGGGAGCTGCTGCCCCCAGTCCAGTGGGATTTATCTCAGGAATAGTCCAGTTCGTGCCTGAATTCCCAATATTAATTACCCAGCCTGTGTTTCAGCCCCTGTTATCTCCTGTGGCAGCAGCTTCCATCAAAGCCTTTCCCTGCTTTCCTCCCCTTTTTAGTCCTAATCTCACATTCCGGATTTTCCCATCCAAACAAAAGGATGCTTCATCCAGCCAGGATGCCACTAATGTTTAGGAAGCATTATTTTTATTGTATGGAATAAATAAAAAAAAAACCACATAAAAAACCCTCCTGAATTCCTTGGAGACCCAATACTTCAAGCTGGAGGAACAGAGGGCTTTTAAATTTCAAATCAGGGAATCCAGGAGCTGTAACGAGGAGGACACGGCACCAAAGACGGGCAAGCCAATTAGTTGGCTTTAAAACACTGTATTCATTAGGCTGAAAATAAAGCCAAACTTTTTAGAGATAATTGCATCTTTTAAATATCCTTGTTCTGGAGCCCCAGCTCGGCTCATAAATATGCATTATTGGATAATCCTGAAAAAAACACTCTGCCACTAACGAGGCACAAAAAGGGCGTGAAGTGTTTGAATTTCTGACAAGAAATCAAACAAGGGAAGGAACAAAAGTGAAGAGATTTGCCTTAAAAAGCCCAGCCTGGCACTTCCCTGTCCATGGTGTGTCTGAGCATCCCAGGGGCTGGAAGTGGGGAGTCCCGGGAGCTGAGACCCTGAGGGGATGGTGGTGGAAGGGGTGGAACCTGCACCGCTCCAGGGGCCCTCCTGAGCTGTGCTGGATGGATCCAGCAGCTCCCAGGACCTGGATCAGCTCTGGCAATCACCTGTGGATTGACAGCAGGGGTTGCTGGGCTCTGGTTTCTGTCGGCAGCACCGGGAACGTCGGCTCTGGGGCATCACTGGGGGGTTTCACCTGTCCCTGTCCCCATCCCATCCCATCCCATCCCATCCCATCCCATCCCATCCCATCCCATCCCATCCCAGTGATGAGTCTGATGACCCCATTGTTTGCTCCCAACTTTGGGTTGGAAGGGATCCTAAAACTCACCCATCCCACCCCCTGCCATGGGCAGGGACACCTCCCACCAGCCCAGGTTG
>NW_021939189.1:1118655-1119703 GCF_001715985.3 Manacus vitellinus | reverse complement strand
TGTGTGTGCTCGTGGTAATTGGCACCACAGATGGTGTTTGGATGCATGAACGGTCACTTGTGCATGCAGAACCTCTGCTGGCCCACACCGGGGGACTGCACATGCAAATGAAGGTGTATCCCGTGCATCCCGTGCTTCCCGAGGATCCCGAGCTGTGCGGAGCGGGATCAGCCCCGGAGCAGGGAATGGAGCAGGGAATGCCGTGGGCAGGGCGGGGGTTTTGGGTGTTTTCATGGAATTACAGGATGTCCTGAGTTGGAAGGGACCTGTGGGGATCATGGGAATCCAGCTCCTGGCACTGCACAGGACACCACAGGAATTTTGGGAAATGCCTTGGAGAGAGGGGGGAGGCTGCAGGGTGTCCTGGGAATGCCACAGTCAGCCAGGAGCAGGCGGGTGCTGGGGTGGTGCTGCCAACTGTGCCCTCCCTGGTGATGGAGGGGTCACCCTGTCTGCCCTTTTCCATGTGACAAATCCACCCTCAAACCCCTTTTCCAAGGCTGTCCCTTGGAAGGTGAGTGTATCCATGTGCCATCCCGTGGGTGTACCCGTGTGCCACCCCACTAGTGCAGCCACACACCACCCTCCCAGGGCATCCCTGTGCCACCCTGTCAGTGCAGCCATGTGTTATCCCATCAGTGCATCCATGTGCCACCTCCTGAACACACCCACGTGACACTCCATTAGTGTGTTCCCTCGTTAGTGCATCCCTGTGCCATCCCATTAGTGCATCCCTGTGCCATCCCATTAGTGCACCCATGTGCCATCCCATTAGTGCATCCCTGTGCCATCCCATTAGTGCACCCATGTGCTACCCCATTAGTGCATCCATGTGCCACCTCATCCATGTTTTCACCTCAACAACCCCCTGACAGGAAGGGGGAGCCGGGGGGGTCGGGCTCTGCTCCCAGGGAACAAGGGACAGGATGAGAGGGAACAGCCTCAAGCTGTGCCAGGAGAGGCTCAGGTTTGACATGAGGGGGAATTTCTCCCTGGAAAGGGTGGTCAGGCCTTGGCAGGGGCTGCCCAGGGAGGTTTGGAGTGCCCA
>NW_021939189.1:1108279-1114815 GCF_001715985.3 Manacus vitellinus | reverse complement strand
TCCATGGGCTGGGAGGGCTTTTCCAAGCTCAGTGATCCCGGGATTCATGAGCACATCCACGTTCCACCCCCTCAGTGCATCCCTGTGCCATCCCACAGCAGCTCCTGCTCCCTGTGCCCTCCTTCCCGGGAGGGGCCGTTGCCTTCGGAGCCAGTCTATCCCAAAGTTATTATTCATTTTTATTGCCTCCTGGCTTTAGGGCTTTGGCAGAAGATAAATTCCAAGGAGCCATCCATTCCGGAGCCGACAGTGTAGCTTAACGCTAACATTTACATTCTGCCGGTGTTTATATCCAGCTGATCCCACTCAATCTGCTCCCTGTGCAAACTCCGGGCCACCTTCCCGGGGATCAATACCTCCATCAAAGGTTAGATGAAGGTGGCCAGATTCTTTTAAGCTGTTTGCAGAGCCCTCAGTTTGCTGTGCTAACACAGCCCGGTACTTCTCCCAATCGCCGTGTTTGCCTTGTATTAGGGCTGTTTGCTGAAACACCTTCCAGAATCCAATCGAGGACAGACTCTCTAAACATTTGGTCACATCTGTCAATCAATAACACCAATCGGTTTCCTGATACAAACAGCGAGCTCTGCCAAATCTAATATTTGCCCAAACTTTTACTGACTCTTGCTGGTTTTAAACAGTAAAAAAAGCGGCGGAGCAGACGTTGGTGCCCAAAGGTCCCGGCTAATGTGTAACTGTGGGCAAACAGAGCACGAGTCCAGCAATGAAAGGAGCAAAAACAAACAGTGTAATTATTGTCCTCTTTTTATTTGAGATAATTTGCTTAAATGTACAGCTATTATCTGGTAATACGGTCGGGGGTAATTAGGAGGGACCGAGGAGGGGTTTGGCTGAGCCTCACAGGGTTCAACTCTTGAACTTTGCCCCTTGGGCTGGGATTGTGTTTGGGCAGGTGACTGGAGCGAGCAGGGAGATGTTATCGGGTGGAAAACACCTGAGGCAAAACAAAAAAAAGGGGAAAAAAAAAATGCGTGCTGGGAGGGCTCCAGGCAAAGCTGGATTGGTGCTTAACACAGAGAGGAACAATAGAGGCCAAATGTGTTTGTGCAGAGCCTGCCAGGCAGGGCTGGCCAGCCAGAAACCCAGGCTGGGCCAGAAAACCAGGAGCTGCTTTTCATCTGCAGCCCAAAGGAATGGGAGCCAGGCCAGGACTGACACCCTGAACGTGAGCAGGGCCAGGGGCCAGCCCTGGATCCAGTCTGGGTGGGGATCCAAGGAGGAACCCTGCCGAGTTTGGGGATGGAAACACCTTCAGAGAGCCCTGGAATGGGTTGGGTTGGAAGGGACCTTAAGGATCATCTGATTCCACTCCCTGCCATAGGCAGGGACACCTCCCACCAGCCTAGGTTGCTCCAAGCCCTGTCCAACCTGGCCTTGGACACTTCCAGGGATCCAGGAGCAGCCACAGCTTCTCTGGGCAACCTGTGCCAGGGCCTCTCCACCCTCACAGGGAGGAATTTCTCCCCAATATCCCACCTAAATATCTCCTTTTTCTTTTCTTTTAAAACCCCTTGTCCCATCACTGTCTGCCTGTGTCGAAATTCCCTGTCCCTCCGTTTTTGTAATCCCCCTTTAAGCACTGGGGTCTTACAAAAAGGAGGGAGAGGGACTTTATTTCCATGTTGGTTCCTGATCCTTCCCCAAAAAGTGCCACCACGCCCCTGCCCAGGTGGCTCCTCTGGCTGTTTCTGGTTGGGAGGCTGGTTGTGACAGCCCTGATCATCTTTAATTCATGGACTTGTGGAGGGAGAATAAGTGGGACAGAGAATGTTCTGCACATTTTCCTTTTGGGTAACCAAGTCTGTCCTTGTGATAAGTGACAATTATTCCAAAAGCCTCTCTTTGCAGGTGAGACGCTCCAGCTCCGCTGCCTCAGAGCAGAAAAGGAACCTAATTGGGCTCTGATCAAGAGCAAACAACACCTCAAAGATGCAGAGAACGGTGTTTTCCCCAACTAACAGGCTCTGCATTTGGAATGCGGGGAGGAACAATGGGTGTGCCGTGTAATCACATCCCCGGCGCTTTGTTCAGTGCAGGGATGTTAAATATTGGATAAGGGCACTCAGGGAACACCCCGGGAGGGGAAAGCAGCTGAAGTAGAAAGGGAGGTCAGAGGAGAGGGGCTCCCACCGCGGGTGGTGGGGATGGAGGTCCCTGCTGTGGGGAAAGGATGGTGTACATGGGGGTGAGTGGTGCTGGCAGCTCCTCCAGCCCAGTCTGGGTTTGGGAACGGCTCCTGCCCCAAATCCCTGGACTGTGCACTCACTCTCTGCTCAGATTTTGGGTAACCAAGCTCATTGTGAGGCCTGGTGAACAGGGGGAGCAGCACTGTCAGCTCAGAGAGCACCATGTGGGCAGGATGGGGGGCAGGAGGGGAGGAAGGGCCACGATGCACCATCATCAGCTGCAGCTGCCCAGCTCCTGCCCCCTGAACCTGCTGGCTGAGGGAAGGGCCCAGAGCAGCTCCTGAGGCTGTGCCGTGTCGATGGTGGCACAGGGTGCCCAGAACACAGGTCAGGGGCTGGCACGTGCCCGTGTCCCTGGATTACAAGTCTGCACAGGCATCCAGGAGAGTTCCAAGCCTGTCCATGCCCCTGCAGGGCCATCTGAGCCACTGCTGTTTGCCCAGGGGGCAGTGCCCACCCAGATCCCAGGGGTTTTCCACAGGAGCCGGTCCTTGCCCAGCCCAAGAGCAAAGGCAGCTGAGCTGGGGGGGTGAGGATGTGCTGGGGGATGTGGTGCTGGAAAACCCCCTGGAAGTTCATGACAGGAGCTGATTGCTCTTCTCTGGGTGACTGGCCTTGGAAACAGGGAACGTACCCCAATCCAGGGGCTGTGCCGGGCACTGGCTGGAGGCCAAGGCTGGCACCCACCAGCCAACGCTGAGGGGGCAGAAAGGGCAGAGCAGGAGGGGAAGATCAACCCCAGGCTGTGCTGGAGCCACTCCCTGGGAGAGGGGAGGGATGGGGGGACCTGTGGGGCAGGGCAAACCCACCAAGGTGAGGCCACACGGTGCCTCCCGTGGAGCTCTGCCAAGGCTCTCCTGCATCCAACCCTCTCTCCTGCATCCAACCCTCGCTGAGGTTCCAAACCACAGCAGGGGGACTGTGGCTAATTAGGAACTGTAATTGTCTGAGCACAGCACGGGGCTGTGACCTGGATAACCAGGAGGGACACGGTGTCCCTGCCATGTCCCCACGCTCCGGGCAGGGGACAGGTCCTGGGAGCAGCGGGAGCTCCTGCTGATCCCTGGGGACAGGGGTGGTTGGGAATGGAGCCCGAAGGAACACGGAGCAATTCCAGAGTTACAGAGATTAAAAACACTGGAAGTTTCCCCCGTGATGGTGCAGAGAGAAAACACTCAGGGCTGGGAGGGGAAGAGTTTAATTGGCTCTTGTTAAATGTGATGGTGCAAGAAATGATGGGAATCGTGGGATGATAAAATCATGGAATCATAAAATCATGGAATCATAAAATCATGGAATCATAAAATCATAACATCACAGAATGGTTTGGGTTGGAGGGGACCTTAAACACCACCTACAATGGGAATGTAATGGGGGCAAAAATGTTTCCAGCCCCCAAACCCATCGTTCCTCCCAGCCAGCCACTCCACGAGGACCAAACCCTCCCCTGTCCCACCTTCCCCTCTCCCCAGCCAAGGTGTTTATTAAAACCACAGGAGAAGCCCCAAATTGGTGCATTTCCCTGCACACAATCACTGCCTTTGTGACCAGCAGGGACTGGAGGCATCAAGGCCAGGATTTCCTCTTCCCCTCCCAACCCCCCTGAGTTGTTGGTTTGGTTTTTATTTTTTTTGCCTTTGGCAAAAATTCCAGCCCTGGTGGAGTGTTTGTGGAGCGGGGTGAGACCTGCAATGGAAGGTGCTCCACAAGCACAAGGCATAATTGAGAGCCTGTGCCATGGGCTCTGCAGCAAGGCCTGGACAATGCTAATAATGACATTAATAACAGTCTGTTATTTGTCACCGAACAGCCCCGAGGCCCAGGCACGCCCAGAGTAGGCTCAGAGAGAGCAGAGGGCTCCAGTCTGGGCACTGGGTTTGAACAACATCATCTAATCATCCCCCAATTGCTCTCCAAGCCCTGCCATCGTCCCGCTCAGGGCTTGTGGCTGCAGAAGTTCCCTGGGACAGCGACAGCTGCAAACATGAAACCAGATCCCTGCTCTGCTCCTGCTTTTGTTGATCAGTGAGGGGGTTTGTGAGTCATTTACTGCCCAACTGGTTTTTTCTCCTTTCTTTTCTACCCCCAAAAAAGGCATCTGTCTTCCCTGACACATGAGGACATCTGGAGCAGAAGGTCCTTTTAATGTCCAGCTCCATCACGTGCTGGAGGCACATGTCACCCTCCTGGTTAGTGATTCCCCACTGGAACCCTGGTGGTTCCTCAAAAAAAGTGCTGATTTTATCCAAAATCCAAAGGGACCACTGTGTCAGGCTCCTGGGGCAGACGGACCACAAGGTCTGTCGTGGCCGAGCAGGCAGTGCCTCTACAGTATAGAAAATTAGGGACTGGGAAGGAATTCCTGGCTGGGAGGGTGGGCAGGCCCTGGCACAGGTTGCCCAGAGAAGCTGTGGCTGCCCCTGGATCCCTGGAAGTGTCCGAGGCCAGGTTGGAGCAACCTGGGCTGGTGGGAGGTGTCCCTGCCCCTGGAACAAGATGACCTTCAAGGTCCCTTCCAGCCCAGACCATTGCAGGGTTCTGTGATCCCTGAGCCCCTGCTCTGCTCTCTGTGAGGGGTGACCTCTCTGTGCTCAAACCCCTGGGTGCAGGTGCCTCTTGCCAGGGCTGGTGCAGCCAAAGCAAACCGGCCTGGCCCTGCCCTGCCCTGCCCTGCCCTGCCTGGCAGCACCGGAGCGAGGATAATTCCCTCTTTGTTTACAATTCCCTCTTTGTTTCCTCCTTTCGGAATTCTTTTCGGCACAAAACATTCCCCTCCTCCTGTTTACTCACATGGCCGCTTCTCCAGGGCTCACTCTCTGTGCCTTCACGGCCAGAGGATGAGGAAGGTGAGGGTCTGTCCCCTCTGTGTCCCCCCAGCAGTGCAGCCCCGGCACAGGACGCCGAGGGTCGTCTCTGCCCACCCAGCTGCACCAGTCTGGGCTTTACTGGGATGGGAGAGGACCGGGGAGCTCCTGCTGGGTGGGAGCTGCTCTCTGTGCCCCCCCGGAGGTAACCAGGGCACCAGGCTGGCTCTGGAGCTGGAGGGCAGACCAAACACATCTGCAAAGCCAAGAGTGATGTGCCCACCCGGGAAGGGCAGCGGCACCCACAGCACCCGAGCCACGGCTGGGTGGGCAGCAGAGGGGGGAACTGGCACCCCCATTTCCCTCCCAGGATTCCATACCGGTGTTCCTATAAGCCAAAATCCCCTTGACAGCCATCCTTGCCCCTCGTCCCACCGCAGAGGGGTCCGTCCCTGGCGCGGTGCTGCTCTCCCGTGTCCGGCGTGGCCCTGGGAAGCCCCGGGGCAGAACTCACGGACACCCCCCCGGAGTGCCCCCCAAGGTGACTCCGGGCAGCGGCGCCGTCCCGGAGTGTTTGCTCCGCAAACAACCCCGCGGCAACCTTGGGATGTTCCGACAGCGCCGGGACCCTGCGGAACGAGCAGCCGGGATTGCCCTCCCCTTCCCTCCCGGCATCCCGGCGCTGTCCCCGGCGGGGCCGGGGGTGGCACACGCTGTCCTGGGGCGCTGCTGAAACGCTGCTCACACGCGGGGAGGGGGAGCCGAGCTCAATAGCAGCAGTGTCGGGCGGCAAAGTCAATATTGGCTGAGCAAACACGGCGAATAAAGAGTTGCTGTTTGCGCAGCTCCCGGTGTTTGTGAGCTCTGCTGCTCGACAGGGCACTTGGAAAGAATAATAAGCAAAGAAAAAAAAAAGGAAAAAAAAAAGAAAAAGAAAAAGAAAAAAAAAAAAGACGTTTTTTCTCCCAGGCAGGAAATGGTTTTTTCTTTAGGGGAGAGCAGTGGCTGTTCTCGAGGCTCACCTTGGCCTCCTCAGGAGCCCGGGTGGCTCCGGGAGTGGCACAGGTAGGGCTGGCCCTCGTGGGGTGAGGGGGGGAGCCCTGAGGTTTAATCCACAAGGAAAAGTGTGGGAACCCAGCAGGTGTGGGGACCCAGCGGGGCCACCAAGTGCTGAAGCAGGAGATGGCATGAAGTTTTCTGTGAAAAAGCAGCTCTTCTGCTGGAGAAGCCACTGCCTCCTGAGTGTTGTTTGCCCAGAGAAGCTGTGGATGGATCCCTGGAAGTGTCCAAGGCCAAGCTGGACAGAGCTTGGAGCAACCTGGGCTAGTGGGAGGTGTCCCTGCCCATGGCAGGGGGTGGAATTAGATCATCTTTAAGGTCCTTTGGAACCCAAACCATTCCAGGATTCCATGATCAACCCCGAGCCTGTGGCTGCTCCTCTGCCCTGGGACAGGGGCCGTGTGTAGGAGCACCTTTTCCCACAGGGTTTCATCTGCATTTCCCTGGTTCTCATTAAGTTCCTGGC
>NW_021939189.1:1098574-1107219 GCF_001715985.3 Manacus vitellinus | reverse complement strand
GCTGTGCTCAGGGACAGCCCTTCCCTCTGCACCATCCTGGCTTTGCTTCCTGGGGGTTTGGGACACATGAAAACATCCGCTGCTAAATTCCACTGGCTGGGTCTGGATATCATGGAGCACATTTGCTCTGCAATTACAGCCCAGGCTAATGCTGTTTGCAATAATTAAATTCACATGACAAATGTAGTCGCATTAATTTTATTTATCTTGAGTGGGTTAACAGGAACTAGCAATGGAAAAAGTAATTATTTCACTTCTAGGGCGCTGGGATTGCTGATTTGGAAACCTCTCCGAGACATATTCCTTAAATGTGGAATAGCAGCATGTGAAATGCATGAGGAGCCAATGCAGTGCATAAAAATGAACATAATTTCTGAAAAATGGAATTAATGAGGCAATGAGACTGTTTTAATGAGCACAAGGGCTGCAGTAAATGTCACTGTTCCCATGTCTTTATTGTAAATTAGAACGGGAATTTTTAGCAAACTCTGCCTCCAGCAGCCCCTGGGGAAGGGGCTGGAGGGGCTGGGATGAGCTGGGATGAGCAGGGATGAGCAGGGAAGCCCAACCTGCTCCTCTCCTGCTCCGAGCTCAGCACAGGCCCTGCCCGATTGATCCTGTATTTCTTCCCTGCTGGATGAACAGTTTGGTGTGGAAAAGGGGCAGGAGTGGGAGAGGGACAGGAGCACACAGTGTGTGTGACATCAGGCTGGGCCACAAACACTGCCCGGGGCTCTGAGGGCCTGGGGGGGTTTCTTTGCACAGACATTGAGGCAACTGTTTGATTTCTCTGCTTAAATAAGGGAGGGGAATGGCCAGGGAATAACAGCTCTGGGCTGAGCTTCCCTGCTCCCAGGGAAATGTGCCTGGGGACTGCTGGACTCAGCAGCAGCAGCAGCATCATGGGATGAGGGAATCTGGAATGGTTTGGGTGGGAAGGGACCTTAAATATTATCCAGTGCCACCCCCTGCCATGGGCAGGGACACCTTCCACCAGCCCAGGGTGCTCCAAGCCCCGTCCAGCCTGGCCTTGGACACTTCCAGGGATCCAGGGGCAGCCACAGCTTCTCTGGGCAACCTGTGCCAGGGCCTCCCCATCCTCACAGGGAAGAATTCCTTCCCAATATCCCATCTATCCCTGCCCTCTGGCACTGGGAAGCCACTCCCTGTGTCCTGTCCCTCCAGGCCCTTCTCCCAAGTCCCGTGTGTCCCGATCCCACAGTTGAGGGTGTTTTGGGGACTGGTCCCTGGAGCCAGAGGCTCCATGCTCCTGATGCCTAAATGGGCCCATATTCCCAGTTTTCAGCTGTAAGGTTTCCAGTAGAGATAACCAATGTAATGGGAATTCTTGTTTAAGAGCCAGTGCCTCCCCCTCGTGCCCCTGGATTCCATCCCCTGGCACCAGTGCTCCCCTGGATAATGGGAACCACAGGGATGCTGGACCCTCTGCTTTGAGCAGCCAGGGAATTGAGGCACAAAACACAAAGGAAAATGCAGTTTTGACCATAAATTTCACAAAATATATTCCAATATGGGTCTTTCCTTCTTTTGTGCTGGGGTTTCCCTTCAGTTTAAAAAGAAGGAAAATAAAAAAATCGAAACAAAGGCAGCCTGGAGGGTATTTGTTTTCCCCTCTCCCATTTGGCCACGGAGGAAAAGGGAGAAAAAGGGTTCAAAGGAAAGGAAATACTTGAATTTCTGTGTAAGGTGCCTGGGAGGAACAGCAGGATCACGATCCCCATCCCCGCCCGCTCCAGTCCCCCTCAGTGCTCCTGGGATGCTGAGAGCATCCCAACTGGCAGGGAGCCACCCCCCAGATTCCCAGGGCAGCCCTGATTCCAAAGCCAGGCTGTTTTAACCCCAGAAGAGGCTGAGCTGTGCCCTCACCCTTCCTGGCACAAGCCCTGCCTGTTTGCAGGCGTGTTCCTACAACTTCCCAATTGCCATAAATCCCATTGTGCACTAGTCCCCAGAACCAATTAGACCCTGACATCTGCTTAATGTTTAATTACTTTTTGACGAAGGAAATGGAAAAATTGACAAATAGTTTAATCCATCAACCGTCGGCCTTTTGTGAGGGTGTTTATACAAAGCTCACATGCCAACGGCTCCTCATTTTTCTTGCTGCTCTGGCAAGGAGAAGGACAAATATTTATATTCCAGGCACACAAGATGGCTTTCATATTGTTTTCATGTTTAACTGCTTTCAAATGAACTGAGATGGTTCTTAATGTGGTTACAAGAATTTGCCATTAATTTTCACTTAAGATTGGCTCCAGCTCGCTCCCTGCCTCCAATCTCTTGGAGTTAATAAGGATTTGTTTGGGAGCGCCGTGCTCACGGCTGCCTGATTGGCACCGCTCACGGGCTGCAAATATCACATGCCTATTATGTTCAAATGATAATTAAGCTTGGAATATCATATGGCCCATCCCTGGAAGTGTTCCAGGCCAGGTTGGAGCAACCTGCTCCGGTGGAAGGTGTTCCTGCCCGTGGAAGTGGATGGGCTTTAAGCCCTTTCCCACCCAAACCATTCCAGGATTCTGTGATTGGAATATTACTCCTCTTTTGGGGTGCTTAATGCAGAATATTTATGTTTTTACAGAAGGAAAAGGCAACTGAGTGTCCCTCCATCACCTCCAAACACTGGGAAATGCCCCTGCTTTGCCATGGGATGCTCAGGCTCATCCATCCAATCCCACCCGCAGCAGCTGCTCCAGCCTGGATCTGCCTTTCCCTCCTTTCTGCCACTTTTGGGAAGGTAGGAAGAAGGAAAGCAGCCCATCTCCCTGATACCTCACTTACACATTTAATAAAAGGAATAAAATATCAGAAACGCAGGGAGGGAAAAAAAAGCCTTTAATAATTCAACAGCGCCGAGTTGTTTCATTACCTTAATATTTGCAAAACTTGCCGGCAGCTCTTGACACCTTTCCTCGCTCACGAGCTGAGCCAGGGAAGGCAGGAGGATGCGGGATGGATCCGCCTGCCCTCATTATGCTAATCAGGATGTCACCAGCCGTACCTGGAAGGGTCCTGGGGAAGCGAAGGGCAAGAAAATCCGCCCCAGAATAGTTGTGGGGAGAGAAAACGGCGTCAGGCCCGAGCACGGCCGTGACCCCCCTGGGAGCAGCTTTGCAAGCCGGCAGGGACCCCAACTGAGTTTATCCCCAGGTTCCCTCTCGCCTTTGGGCTCCCAGCGCGGGATCCGCGGGGATTTACGGGAGAGGCAGCGCCGGGGGCGGTTTTGCTCTTAAAAGGCATTTGTTTGCCCCGCTCCGAGGGCAGGCGGCCGCTCCCCGAGGATTCGGTGGAAGCGGGAATGTGGCAGGTTGTTTCCTTCCCTCTCCCGGCTGGGGCCGATCCCAGCCAGCATCCCGGTTGGCCGCGGATGGGCGGGAGGAGCGGGAGCGGGTTCGCTCCATCCCGGCCATCAGGGGGGTGACAGACGGTGACAACACACCGGGCCGGCCGGGCGGGCAGCCAAGGGGGGCAGGCGGAGCCAGGACGGGGAAGTTTCCCCCCCCCGCGTTGTGGATGTGTTTGTATTTTGAGCCGCAACCATCTGGGAATGGGGGAAGAGAGGAAGCGGGAAAAGCGCTGCCAAAGTGTTTGGGCCAAAATGCTTATCCCGGGGAGGTGTCTGAGAGCTGCGAGGATGGAAAGGAACGGCTGAGAAGGCGCTGCTGCAGGACAGCAGGGCGGTGCCGTGCTGGGGGGGCATCCCCTGTCCGGGCACAGCGTCACCGTCCGGGTGTGGCACCGCCGGCATCACCCACCCGGGTGCGGCATCACCTGCCTGTGAGTGGCATCACCTCTGTTCTCCCCCTCTGTGCCCGGTCCCCGGGCCAGGGGCACCGGGGGGGTCTGTGTGTCCCCTCCTGACCATCCTCCCGCAATACCCGGCTCTCCTCGGGACTACGAACATCCCTGGATTTCTCCCTGCTCATTAAGGTCGTTATTGGGCCGTAAGGGGTTGCCAAGGCCAGGCTACCCCCCCCCACACACACACCTCCTCTCCATTTTTGTCACCAGTCTCTCCAATGAACCGTTTCCCTGCAGACTTTTTGCGGGGAACACCCAAACCACCCCCCCTCTCCATGGAAAGGCTGCATTTCCAGAGCCACTCCGCGGGTTTTCCCACAGCCTGCGCGGACAGAAAAGGGGTTTATTGGGCATCAGTTCCTTTCCAGCGAGCGGGAGACGCTGTGTGATGAAATCCCCCCCTGCTCTCGAGGTGCTTTTAATTGCCGTGTTTAGGTTGGGATTGCTGCGGGGGCAGAGCCAAAGCTCGGCTTTGTTTTCCTTGGGCTATTTTCAGCCCGGGCTCGGTAACTGTCAAAGCCTGGAGTTAATTGCAGCTCACAAGGTTATCTTTCAAAGTAACTCATATTTCTGTCAGGTGCTGGAGCCAGCCCTCGGCTGCCTGGCTTTGGGATACTGGAGATTTGGACTCGTGTAATTATCCTTGGAGTTTAAGCTGATTATGTCGACTTCAGAGCCGGTGTTTGTTTAATTTCCCCACACTGTGTTGTTTGTACAGTGGCTCCGAAAGTAAACACGGGCCTGATTAAACATCCCCGCCTGCCACCGATGGCCCTTTTCCCAAAGATACACTAAAATAAACAGCCAGGGGCTGGGGGAGGGAGCTGGGGCTGCTCTGCCCACGCAGAGCACAAAGAGCTGGGTTCACAATCAGCATTATCCTGAGCCAAGGAACCAGGCTGGAGGTGTTGCCTCTGCTCGGGGGTGGGGGTGGGGTCACCATGGAGGGGACACGGAGCTGGCACCGTGGGGATGCTCCTGGTGGATCCCAAGGGCTTGGCTTGTCCCTCTCCCTGCCCAGGATGGACACAGGCAGGGATGGAGTGATGCCACAGAGCCAGAGGAGACAAGTCCATCTGTCCCCTGAGCCCATGGAAGGACAAACACCCCTGGCACTGGCAGCACCAGGGCTGGAGCAGCATTTCATGGACACCAGGAGCCCTGAGAGCACCTGGGATGTGTCACAGGCGTCCTTTGGGAAAGGCCTCATCCCTTAGGGGAACTCACTCCCTCTTGGAGCAGCACAGCACATCCCACAGGCATTCCAGCAGCTCCCAGCCCTGGGGTGACCCGTCTGGGTGCAGCTGATCCAGATGAGGAGCCCTCGGTGTGATGGCACAGGTGGGATCCTGCTGCTTTCCCTGGCACGGGCACAGGGACGGGCACCACCCCCCCAGCAGGCACAGGGACCTCCTGCGAGTGAGGCACCAGCACCAAAGGCTTTCCTTTTCATTCACCACCAACCTTTGAACTCACTCTTGAGTAACTCTGGGCTATCACATCACTTGGACTCTGCTGCCACGGGCAGGTTAAAACCTGTGCAGTTTATCCTGATTTATTTGTTATTTTCTGTCCCAGCACCACCAGGGACCTGCTGCTCTTGAGGAAAGGCCCCTAGCAAGGCACAGGCTTTCCATGGCTGCTGGAAGACCAAAGGCAGAGGCTCCCCCCTGGGAAGGGAGTAGGGATGCTTGACAAGCTGAGTGGGATGTCCCTGCAGGTCCATGTGGCTCAGTTGAAGGCTCAGGCTCCCAGAAGTCCCCCCTCGGTGCCAGCTGCTGCCTGCTGTGGTTTCCAGAGGTGTGAAGTGGGATGGCAGGTGTCCAACATTCCTGTGGGCTCCTCACTGCAGGTTTGGGCAGATTGGAAAAGCTCCTGGTTCCCACAGGCACCGTGGGTGGCTCCCCCCTCTTCTCTCCACCCCACCTACCTTGCAGCTGAGGGTACTCCACTTCTCAGGTGGAAAAAGGAAAAGCTTCCTCTGCCTTTTCCCTCACCAGCTCCTGACCTAAGAAATTTTAGGGATAAGAGATGCTCTTTCCCCATTTCAGCCCCTCCCCAGGGCTGCTGGAGGTGCAGGGGGGTCACACCTCCCTTGGAGTCACTTCCACCAGTGTTTTCTCCACACTGGGCTGGACCATTCCCAGGGCAGCTCTGCACCCACAACAAGGGTCCTCGGGCTGAGTCCTCAGTCCTGGGGCTCAGCATCCCCATGTTTGAGGAGGGGGAAATGCTGCTTTTCCCTTTTAATGCCATTTTCTCAGCTGCAGAATCCCAGGAAAAATAAATCCTGCCATGACCTGCTGGGATGGGGGGTCAGGATCCCTCCTGGCTGGGTTTGTCACCTCCCTGAGCTCTGGTGGGTGTTTGGTGCCTGTGGAGGGGACTGGAGAGGGCTGGAGCTTCTCTGTGGGGTCAGAGCAGCCCCAGTGTGGGCACAGGGGACTGGTCAGACTGGGCAAGCTGGAATGGCAGGGATGTGCAGGGGGTGAGGGATAGGGGAGGAAAAAAAATCACTGTGATTCTGGGGGGTGCAGGAAGAGCCCATAACCTGGAGAAGGGGGAAAACTTCACCTGAGCCCCCAAATGCAGGAGCCTAAAGGCTCAGGGAAAAAGGTAATGAGAAGAAACCAATTTTTCTGCGTGCCAGGTTTTCAGGGTAGCAGATTTTCAAGATGCCTGATTCTCTTGGGTGCCAGATTTTTCAGGGTCCCAGATTTTCAAGGTTTCAGGATTTTTTTTTCCCTGCATGCCAGATTTCCAGGATACCGGGTTTCCTGGCTGCCAGATTTCCAGGGTGCCAGGTTTTCTGGATACTGGATTCTCAGGGCACCAAATTTTCAGGGCAACGTATTTCTTGGGTTCCAGATTTTTTTGGGCACCAGATCTTCCAGATCTCCTGGGTACCACATTTTCTGGACACCAGATTTTTTTTTTTGGGTGCCAGATTTTTCAAGGTACCGGATTTCCTGGGCGCCAGGTTTTCAGGATATCAGCCTTTCTGGCTGCTAAGCTTTCAGGGCACCTGGATTTTCAGGGCACCAGGTTTTCTAAGTGCCAAATTTCCCCGCACACAAGATTTCCTTGGTGTCGAATTTTCTCGGTGCCAGATTTCCAGGGTGCCAGGTTTTCAAGGCACCTGATTCTCTTGGGTGCCAGATTTTTCAGGGTCCCAGATTTTCAAGGTTTCAGGATTTTTTTTTCCCTGCATGCCAGATTTCCAGGATACCGGGTTTCCTGGCTGCCAGATTTCCAGGGACCAGCTTTTCCAGGTGCCAGAATTCTCTTTGCTTTGCTTTCGGAGCATCCAGCACTCGGGGGCTCCCCAGCAGTGGCTTTGGGCCAGGCCATGTGGTGGCCCAGTGGCCCTGACCCCACCTTCCCAGCACAGCACTGAACTTCAGGATTCATCCTCTGCTCCAGGAAACAGGGGGTGTTTCCAAAGGGGCCTCTCGAGGACACGCTGGAGCTGGCAGAGGGTGTTGGCAGCGAGTCTGCTGGCAGATAAAAAATCGCTTAATTTGTGTCTCTCTGTGGCTGGAACATCCTGTAACCCCTCTGCAGCTCCCTGGGTGGAAGGAGGAAATGAGGCAGCACAGGTGAGTAGGAAAAATAACAAGGAATTCTGGAAATTTCAGCCAAGGTGTCACAGAACTGCTCGTCAGTGGGACACCTGATCACACTAAATATTTTCAATATTTTCTCATTTCAGGCTTATTAGTCATTGATTTTTCTTGATTTAGGGCTCAAGGAATCATTTGTCCCAACCTAAAATCACGCCTCGTTCTTTCCTCCTCTTCACTTCAACAAAATGTGATTTTTTTTTCCTGTGAAAATGCTCATAAAAAACAAATCTCGGCTGAAACTCCTTTGCTGCAAAGGGCACATTTAATCTCTCTGAAACAGCAACATTTCACAATATTGGAGCTTTTTTATTTCTTTTTCCTTTTCAAATTACTTTGGCTGCATCAAAACGTATTTCAAACCAAGAGAAGAGTTGTTCCAGTTAAAAAAATGCCAAAATAAAAACTTCCAGCCTTCCAAACTCTCTGCTGACGGGATGTGGATGGGGCTGAGCGTCGCTGACCAGCTCCCCCAGACCTTGCCAGACCCCCAAAAAATGGATATCTGACCCAAAAATAATGTCAGAAACAGAGAAGAAGGAAGCAGTGCAGGAGAATGCCAAGAGGGAGCCCTTGGAAGTGGAGAACAGCACTAATATTTTGGGAAATTGAAATTCCAGCCATGAAATTGCCTATCATTTATCATCCCCAAGCACCTTCCGGAGTAAGAAAAACAGGCATTAAAGCCTTATTGCTTCTTAAACACTTGTGATTTTGGGGCAAAGCCGACTGATGGGCCTCCTTCAACACATATTCCAGGGAAATGTGTGGGGATGTGAAGCAGCCCCTGTGTTTGTGTGTGGAGTTACAGGTGTGGAGCCCCAGGGTGTTGAGGAGGTTCTGGGGTGCCCAACCCCACCCCGGGGCCCCGTGGTGGCCCCTCCTCACCCCCAGCACTGCTGGGCTGGTGCCACCTCTGAGGCCAAACCTCCCCGGTGCCTTTTGCTGTCCCACCAGGGAGGAGGGTTCAAATCCACTCCCTCCTGGGCTGGGAACTGAATTTCTAAACTCCAGCTCTTCCGAGCCCAGAAAAGCAAGATTTGCCCTCAAACCAAGGGGAGGTGTTGCTGCTGCTGGAGCAGGTCATCCAGTAATTGTTTCCTGATTTAAAGGCTGGGAAATTCCTGAGAATTCCACCCAATCCCTGCCTCTCTTCCCTCCCCACAGGAGGTGCTGCTCCAGCTCCATTCCCTGTAT
>NW_021939189.1:1094964-1096933 GCF_001715985.3 Manacus vitellinus | reverse complement strand
GTTGCCAACGGTGCCCTTGGTGTCAACATCTCTAGGCTTTGGGGTGCTGGGTCTTTCCTGCCTTTTTATTCCCCAATCCCTGAGGGAAAAGGAAAGGAGGAAACAAAGGGGAAAAAATCACATGGCTTTATGTCACCCTTGATAATGCACAGGAGCAGGAAACGGGAGAGCCAAGTGAGGAAAGGCAGGGGAGGCCGGAGGAAACAGGGATTTATAACCTGAGTGCCCGAGAGCTCCTTCAGTCCAATAAATAAATGATAAAATAATTAAATTCTGAAATCGAACGTCTGTGAATTATTGAAGTGCTCACCAGGGAATAGCTGGGGCTCAGCCAGGCGAGTGCCAAACCCAACAGCCACGTGGGGGGGGTGAGATGGGGGGAACAGTCCCTCAGGGTCAGGAAATCTGGGGTGTGTCCCACCTCGGAGCCATCCACGGGGACTCGGGGGGCTGGAGATGCCCCTGGAGCAGGGATCCCACCCGGCACCATCACCCTCCCCGCAGGTTTGTGGGTGTACTGCCATGAGTTTGGGGTGTCAGGCTCCTTAGAAAGGCAGAAAATGGTTCTACTGGTGCTTTGGGAAGTACCAACATGGATTTGCACTTTCCATGCCCTGAGAATTCAATGGGGCACAACCAGCCCCACGTTCCCCCAGAATATCCCATCCCAGCTGGATTCTGACCCTGCTCCTGCAGGGAAACTGAGTCTGGGAGCTGGATTAGGGGGTCCTGCCAAGCTGGAGAGTTCCCAGGAGGTCAGGGAGCTGCTGCTCTTGGGGACATGGTAAAATGCAGAATATGCAGGGAATCCAGGCAGGCTCAGGGCACCAACACTGACCTTCCTCCTTGAATATCCCTGTGCCTGGGGGGAGCCCGTCAGTCCAGCTCCCTTCCTGGAACTGGGCCAGCTGGGAGTGGCTGGTGTGGGGCAGCCTTGGGGACCCACAAGGTTAGAGAGATGGGGAGGGGAACCCAGGGAAGTGCTGGGATTTTTGGCAGGTGGATCATAGAATTCTGGAATCCTGCACTGGTTGGGGTTGGAAGGGATGTTCAAGACGATCCAGTGCCACCCCCTGCCATGGGCAGGGACACCTTCCACTGTTCCAGGTTGCTCCAAGCCCCGTCCAAGCTGGCCTTGGACACTTCCAGGGATGGAATGTACAGCACTGCATTAACCACATCCACGGAATTGCCACTTTTCCACCCAAAGCAGTGACCGTCCCTCAGCTCCAGCATCTCCCACTGGCCATGGCCTCACCCCCAAACCAGGCAGCCAGAGCTCCAAACTGCCTTTCAAAAAAGTGGGGAAATGGGTTTTTTTCCAAAGCTCAGCCCCAGTGAGCCGGGTGCTGGCACTGCCTCTGAACCAACTGTCTGGTGACAGCTCCACGACGGAGCGGTGGCAGCACTCGAGAACTATTAGTGTTAAATTATTCCAACAAAAGCAGGCCTTGATGTTGTGTTGAAGTTGATAACTTGAGGACGTGTTTGAAAAGGATAAAAGCTTCCCCTTCAAAGCCTGGCTCCTCTTTTGTACCAGACACCCGAGGAGAATGAACCCTTTTGGTAACAAAGGCTCGTTCTGGGGGCTCACTGGGAACTGTGGGGGTTGGGCTGGGGCACGAGGCATTAAATTGTAATAATGATGATGATGATGGTGGTGATAACAATAATAATAGGAGTAGGTGTTTTCTTGACATCAATAACGGGGTTGGCTGTCTCCTTGATGTCCAGTAACACCATCCTGCCTTCATTTGCTCCAGGCCAGCAGAGATAATGAGTGGGAAGACGTCACAGAATCCCAGAATCCTGGAATGACTTGGGATGGAAGGGACCTTGAAGATATCCCAGAATCCCAGAATCCTGGAATGGTTTGGGATGCAAGGGACCTTGAAGATATCCCAGAATCCTGGAATGGTTTGGGATGGAAGAGACCTTGAAGATCACCCAGTCCCACCCCCTGCCATGG
>NW_021939189.1:1083435-1089794 GCF_001715985.3 Manacus vitellinus | reverse complement strand
TCCCACTGCCAGAGGGCAGGGATAGATGGGATATTGGGAAGGAATTCCTGCCTGAGAGCATGGTGAGGTCTTTATAGTCCCTTCCAACCCAAACCATTTTAGGATTCTATAAAAATCTCCTAGAGAACATTGGCATCACACTAAGCTGGGGCAGTGCCCACTGCCCAATTTATCTCAGCTATAACTGGCATCGTTAACCTACACAGTCTATACATTGTGTCCCACCAGGACAACTCAGCGCTGGAAAACAAATAAATCATGAAGAGTTTGAACCCTATTCACAGAATTGCTGCTCCATAAATCATTCACATCATCCAGGCTGCTTTCTAAAGGCCTCCCTGGCTTCCCACTGGCAAGGAAAAGGCAGAGAGCTCTAAATAGTTTGGCTTTGTAAATATTCCCCAGCACCCCTCAGCTGTCTGTCGGCAGGTAACGAGGCACAGGATGTTCTCCTCAGCTCTCAGCCAGGGCTGTTCCATGGGGATTTTTTCCCAGCACACTGCTGCAGTTTTCATAGAATCCCAGAATCCTGGGATGGTTTGGTTTGGATTGGAAGGGACCGTCCTGTTCCACACCCTGCAGGGACACCTTCCGCCAGCCCAGGTTGCTCCGAGTTCATCCAACCTGGCCTGGAACGTTCCAGGGATGGGGCAGCCACAGCTTCTCTGGGCAACCTGTGCCAGGGCCTCCCCACCCTCCCAGCCAGGAATTCCTTCCCACTATCCCACCTGTCCCTGCCCTCTGGCAGTGGGAAGCCATTCCCTGTGTCCTGGCACAGCCTGCCTGTTTATCCCCTGGAAGCTGTGCAGGGAGTTGTGACTCCGGGGTGTGACACGGGCTGTGGCAGAGCCATCACACCAATCCCGTGCCTCTCCCTCACACCACGCTCCTGCTTCCTCATTCAAAATTCCCTTTGTTCCCTCTGCCTGTGCCGATCCTTCCCGTGTGATGTGGGGATCTGAAGGACAGGCAGCTCCCTTCTCAACCGCCTCCTTTAGAACCCCTTCAATACTGGAGTCCCTCCTTCCTGCTCAGCCCTTACACGGCTCGGCTCCTTTGTTCTGCTTCCCTTCAGCCCGGTCCCTGTTCCATCAGAGGAATCCAGAGTACAAAGCTCCCTCCCCGTGCCTCGCTTCCTTTCTGCCTCCCTCCTCCCCGCAGCATCCTCTGTCATTACATCCTCTCCGCTGCTCTACAGCTGTTCCCAGTCTCCCTTCCAGCATCCCAATCGCGGAGCTGCAAATCATTCCAGCGCCAGGGACGCGCACGGAGCTGGAATTCGCGCAGAGCCGGAGGGATTTTTGCCCGGGCGCTCGGCAGCGGCGGGATGTGGTGGATAAGGCTGACTCCCAGCGGCTCCCGGGCTCGGCCGGAGCTGCCTCCCTTCCCTCCCTTCCCTCTCCAGGATGGATTGCAGGAGCACTCAGCTCCCGGCTGTTGAGCCCTCGCACACGAGGAGGTTTTTATCCCTCCCTTCCAGCTGCTGCAGCTCCGGGGGCCGGTGTTGGGTTACGGCTCCCCAGATAAGGGCGTTTGGAGTGGTGTTCCTGCAGGAAATCCCTGCGAAACCAGCCGGCATTGGCTGCTCCCAGATGGATCACGGGATTCTCTGCAGGGTGGGCTCAGGGCTCGGCTTTGGTTCCCTGCCTGAGAACTCAGAGGTGCTCACAGCCGGGCTCCAAAGGCTCTCAGGCAGGAGCAGAGCCCCCCGTGCCCATTCCTGATGGGAAGTGAGCACTCTGCCACCAGCAGCCCCAGTTACCCCCCAGCTGCCCCACCAGAATCTCACAGACACTCTTGTGGTGTCACTCACCAGGCAGGAACCTCGTTTTTCCTGCTCTGGACTTGATCCCATATTTAAAGCATCCCTTAAAGAGATGTAGGGCTTCTTTGGTGCCCTTTTAATATCCATGATTTGATCCCTCAGGGCAACTCAGTTTGCTTTGCTTTCCCAATGATTGAGTAAACATTGGATAATGGTGGCATTTTGGATTACCTGCAGCAGGGGAAAACCAGGGGATTGTTCAGCCTGGAGAAGAGAAGGCTTCAGGGAGACCTGAGAGCCCCTTCCAGGGCCTAAAGGGGCTCCAGGAGAGCTGGAGAGGGACTGGGGACAAGGGATGGAGGGACAGGACACAGGGAATGGCTTCCCACTGCCAGAGGGCAGGGAGAGATGGGATATTGGGAAGGAATTCTTGGCTGTGAGGGTGGGCAGGCCCTGGCCCAGGTTGCTCAGAGAAGCTGTGGCTGCCCCTGGATCCCTGGAAGTGTCCAAGGCCAGGTTGGATGGATCTGACGCCAGAACGACATCACAGAACCACAGAATATCCTGGGTTGGAAGGGACCCACAAGGATCATCGAGTCCAACTCCAGGCCCTGCACAGGACACCCCAAAACTCCCAGCAGGGCAGCCCTGGCCAAGCTGGTGGCCTTGGCTCCAAGGAAAACCCTTCATCTCCCTGAGCCAGCAGTGACAGAAACACTCCTATAAACACCCTGGAGGCTTGTTGAGTTTGCTGTTGGGTTTTTTTTAAGGAATAGTAACTCATGTCCCTCCCATCTCCCACTGGAGATGCATCTCCAGCACAGTCAGACAGCTGCAAAAAACCCTAAAAAACCTCCCAGGCTCCTTCCCCTCGGAGCCATCGGGGCTGGTGGCGGGGCTGGCCCCGGGGACGGCGTGTTCCCGCTCACCTGATTTATTATCCCTGCTCCCACACACAGACCAGCGTTCTTCCCGGGAAGAAAAGCTGGAGACAGTCCCTTGGAAACAGCCAAGTGTTTGTCTGTGCTTTCATTCCTCGGAGCAGAGGGAGAAAGGGAAAAAAATACAGCAGGGAGAGCTTGAAAAATCCGAGCAATCAGAGGCACTTCCAGGGCTGGACGACAACAAGGATTCAGGGCTTCTGTGGGGAAGGGTGGGCTGGAGACCTGAGGAGTTCTGCACATTCCAAAAAACAAACAGCAGACTCATCCTTGGGGGTTTGTTTGCAGAACTGCAGGAACCAGAGATGGAAGAGACCCATTAACTCATCTGTCTGTTCCCTCCAGGGCAGAGCAGGGTTTCTCCCTGAGGGGGTTATTTTTAGCACTCTGTCGAGCAGAGTTTTCAGCGTCTCATGACATGGAGGTTTCTTTTCCAGGGATTTAGAGGCAGGAATGATAAATCAGGTTCTGCAGAAAGAAGGCTTGACCCAGAGATGAAACGAGGATCAGAGCGGTGCTGTCAGTTCAGAAATGTTTGCTGGTGTGTTTTCCTCTCTCTCTAACACATTTCTGTGTCTCTCCACAGCGAGCCCTGCCTGGGAAGGAAGGAGGCAACGGAGCCTCAGCTCTCCAGGGATCTTTGTTCTTACAGAGAAGAAGAAATGTGACAATTGCTCTGGAAGAAGCTTCACACGGGCATCCCACATCCCAGGAGATGTCATACACCCTTGGATGACTGGCACCTGTCCCCAGGCTCAGCAGGCAGAGGTAAGTTGTGCCAGAGGGTGATTTCTGGCATGGATTTGGGGTGACTGTGCTCCCTGTGCTCTGCAGGTAGCCTGGAGAACCAACCCCAGAGCTGCCAAGCTGCTACCCTAGGTCCAGGGCAGCTCTGGGCTCTCACACCCACAGGATATTTCAAAGACATCCTGGATTAACAGCCTCAGCCTCCTCAGCAGGGTCTGGAGGGTCCAGCATCACCTGCAGCTCCTGTGATCCTGTGACAAGAGGAATCAGCCTCGAGCTGTGCCAGGGGATCTTTAGGTTGGTTATGAGGGAAAGTGTCTTCATGGGAAGGGTGGTCAGGCATGGAACAGGCTGTCCAGGGAGGTGGTGGAGTCCCCACCCCTGGAGGGATTTAAAAGCCATGTGGATGTGGCACTTGGGGACATGGGTGGCCTTGGCAGTGCTGGGGAATGGTTGGACTTGGTGGTCTTAGAGGACTTTTCCAGCCTAGAGGATCCCATGACTCTGTGATTCCCTGGATGGCATTGCCATCACTCCAAGGGCTGCTCAGCTCCTGCGGGGCTGCAGCTGCTGGACAAGGACGGACATTCTGGGACATTCCAGGCTCTCTCCTGGATGTGTCTCTCCCTCCTTCCTGCGACTCCCTTTGATCTCAGAATTCCAATTGCTCCCAGCCCCTGAGTACATTTCCCTGGGTGTGGGCTGAGCGTGGCCGTGGGGGCTGCTCCAAGGGGGGGTCTGGCCCCCAGCAAAGCCCCAGGTTTGTGCCCAGGGCCATCACCAACAGCGCTGCCATGGGACATCACCAGGACCACGCTCTGCCACAGGACACTGCAAGGGCCACACACTGTCCTGGGGCACTGTGAGGGCCACACACTTCCATGGAACATGGGGATGGCCATGTGGTGCCATGTGACATCACAGTGGCCACACACTGCCACAGGACATTCCAGTGGCCATGCACTGCCACAGGACATTCCAGGGGTCACACACTGCCATGGGATATGTGATGGCCACACACTGCCATGGGATATGTGATGGCCACACACTGCCAAAGGACATTCCAGGGGTCACACACTGCCACAGGACGTGGTGATGGCCAAAGTCCCAAGCAGGCTTGGGCCATGCTGCTGAACAGTCTTGGCACAACCACTCCCCACGCTGCATCCCTGTGGGATTCAGGACATTCCCCCCCTGTTTTCCTCACCCTTTCCCCCCGCAGCCCCGAGCAGGAGGGGTTCTGTCCGCACAGAGCCGGCCTGGGCTGTGTTCCCCCCCCGGGGGCACCTGTGTGAGCGAGAGGTTTGGTTTTACTCTGCTGTACTTTGCCCAAAAACATTGCCTGAACATTATCACAGGGTAAGTCAACAAATCTGCAAAAATCTGCCCATTTTCCCCACTTTTCTTGCACCTTTGGAGACGAAGCCCCAGCTGTGCCGCTAAGTCGCGGTGATTTATTGGTGGGCTGAGGAGCCGGGTTTAAATCCGGCATCTTTGGGATGCTGGCAGCCTTGCTTCCTATAAATCTTAACCAGTATTTCTAAGCCCTTTTATGCCAGCTGCTTTCATGTATCCAGAGCCTTTTCCGTGCAGTAGCCTATGAAAATATTGAACCGATGCCCAGAGCAACACCAGGATATGAAGGGGAAAACTTTAAGATGTTTTGTAACTATTTTTTTTTCTTTCACAGAACCTGCCAAATCTTAATTTTTCCAGTTTGCAAGTAAGAGCCTCTAAACCATCTGTTTGCTGTCAACTGATGTTTGTTTGGAGAGGGATTTTATTATTTTTTTCCATCTCGCACTCCTGTTCCTACAACTAGTTTACTGAACTCCATAAACGTCAGCTCTCACAGTTGTTTTGTGAGCCAGTTATGATTTAGGATTTAATCAAAATTGAGCAGTCAGTGTCTTTAATCAATAGGAATGGAGATCAAAAACAAAGGAACGGGGGACTGAGGAATGAAACATTTAATGTGTCCCCACCGCCTTTGAAAGCGCCTGATTTGCACCGTAATGGCAACCAGGGATCGTTAGAACAACCCTTAAAGAAACCCACCCAGCCTCCAAAAACTACTCATTGTGTTTCTTTAAAGATGAAAAGGGCGAAGGCAATTTAAGGCTTAAAAGCAATTCCAACCTTTTATCTCATTAAATATTAAAAATGAAGCTGCCGCGGCGGCTCCGGGGCCGCGGGAGCTCCCGGCACAGGGATGGGCTGTGGGCGCCCCAGGAACCCTCTGCTCACCCTGATTTGGTCCGTGGGGATGTTGTGGGGCACACTGGCGTTGCTCCGTGCCCTCCATGGGATTTTGGCGTTGCCATGGTCCGGAATGGGCAGCCCTGAGGTCTGGCACCAACCACGCCCACCAAGGTCACACACGGATTTAGTGTGGGAATGAATGCCAGGGGTGGGAAGTGCAGCCAGATTTCCCCTGGCACCACTCCATTCCTCCATCCCCCCAACCCTCCATCCTTCCAGCCCTTCATCCCTCCAACCTTTCATCCCTGCAGTCCTCAATCCCTTCATCCCTCCATGCCTCCACCCTTCCATCCCTCTGGCCCTCCAAACCTCTAGCCTCACATCCCCCCAACCCTCCAACTCTCTATCCCTCTATCCCTCATCCCTCCATCCCTCATCCCTCCATCCCTCTATCCCTCCATGTGTCTCCTGCCTGCACACCAGGACACACACATGAGCCCCACATGATGCTGCATCCCACATTCCCACCTCCTCTCCAACGTCTCATCCCTGCACCCCATCACATGGGCTTATTGGGCATTTTGGGCCCCAACGGGGGACTGGCCACGGAAAAACAAAGCCATCCCAGCGGGAATGAGGTGCTGGAATGATGCAGCATCTCCTCTGCAGGGGGTCACGGACTGCAGGGGGATGAGGGATGGAGC
>NW_021939189.1:1082098-1083004 GCF_001715985.3 Manacus vitellinus | reverse complement strand
CCCTGCCCTCTGGCAGTGGGAAGCCATTCCCTGTGTCCTGTCCCTCCATGCCTTGTCCCAAGTCCCTCTCCAGCTCTCCTGGAGCCCCTTTAGGCCCTGGAAGGTGCCCAGCAGTTGCCCAGCCCGTCAGGGACCATCAGCAGGTTTAAAGCCTGATCCTGAGGCCTTTGATGCTCTCATTGATGCAGCCTTGGTTCATCTTTTTGTCGTTTACAACGGTTTAATCTAAAAAGGACTCACATTTCCATCACCGTGGATTCGGGGGGGTTGTCTCTGCATTCCAGTGAGCGGGGAGGGAGCAGGGGGGAGGTGGATCCCCTCTGGAAAAGCTGCTCCCTAAAACACCCTCTGCAAATACACGTCTTAGACAAAACAGCTCTGCTGCCCGAGGGCATCTCAATCCTCACGGAACCTTTCCTGCGGATCAGAGCCGGGATTTCTCCCAGGCAAATGAATCTGTTCTCATCTGCTTTCCCCCTTTGATGCATTTCTGTGTTACAGAGGCCTAAAATGCTCCTTTAATAGTTCTGACCCTGTCATGGAAACTGAGGTTTCTTTGCTTTCCTGTTTCTTCCCAGCTTCCCTCCACCAGGCTCCCTGACAGCTCCTTCTCCGTGGTGGAGATCAGGAGCCCCTGCACATCCCCAGCCCTGAGCTGGGAATATCTGTAGCTTCCAACAGTGATGCTCAAAAAGGCATCCTGTCAAATTATTTGCCTCAATGAGTGGAGGCTCCCAGGAGAAGCCCAGGCTGTTAATGACAACAGCAACAACAAAAATGAACCTGTCTGGTGGTGCTTGTGGAGTCACAGAATCCTGGAATGGTTTGCCTTGGAAGGGGCCTTACAGCTCATCCCATCCCATCCCACCCCCTGCCATGGGCAGGGACACCTTCCACTAGCTCAGG
>NW_021939189.1:1074989-1081708 GCF_001715985.3 Manacus vitellinus | reverse complement strand
AGGGCTGGAGGCAGCTCTGCAGGGGGGTCTCACCTGAGGGGGCACAAGGGGACAACTCCCCCTCACTCTACCCACACTCTGGGATCAGCCCAGGAAACACTCTGGGGTCAGTGCTGTTGGAGGCCCCTCAGGGGCCTTCAGGAAGCCAGGCAGGGGCAGAGGAGCAGGACCGAGCTCAGTGCAGCTCTGGTGTCCCCTCAGATGCCACCAAATGCCCCAGGGTGCTGCCTCAGACACATCTCCTGGGCACAGACAGTCTGGGGTCCTGCATCAAGGTGCCTCCACCTTCTCCTTCCATTGTACCACGGAGAACTGGGAGGGGGGGAGCAGATCCCTGACACCCCTCGGCTCTGATCCCACAGAAGGAACAGGGAGACTGGGGAACCTGTGGCTTCTCTTGCTTTAAAGAGCATTTTCCCTGCCCTCCTTCTTACATGTGGGGTGCCTTTTTAATTAGCTTTTTTTCCATGTAATTTTAACCTTCTTCCTTCTGCTGGTGGTTATCTCAGCTCAGGATGCACAAAGCTCGACTATTTTGTTCTCAGAGTCAGCTGGATGATCAAGATTTTTGCAGTCTCCTGAATTATTGATGGGAGCTCAGTTACTCACTAAATATTATTGCTTCCATCCTGTCAGGGAGAAGATCACAGTAATATTTTGTTAATTCAAACATCCTTCTCTGAGGCTGTCGATGACAGGCAAAGCACTCGC
This sequence comes from Manacus vitellinus, assembly GCF_001715985.3. Taxonomy (NCBI): domain Eukaryota; kingdom Metazoa; phylum Chordata; class Aves; order Passeriformes; family Pipridae; genus Manacus; species Manacus vitellinus. The sequence continues at coordinate 1,080,997 of NW_021939189.1, read as the reverse complement.
ATAATATACAAAGGTGCTCGTTACAGGGGCAGAACATCATTAATTTGAGCAGCAGCAATAAGTCACCGCTCCGTGAAACGTGGCTTTGGGAATGCAGGGCTTGGAGTCGTCTCTGTGGCTTGGGTGCTGTTTCTGACTGACTGGGGAGCTCATGGGTTTTGGGGAGCTCATGGGTTGGGTGCAGCTGATGCTGTGGGATCGGGGTGTCGGGGTGGCAGAGGTCGCTCCACACACCCCCACCACGTCCCTGGATGAAGGTGGGACAGTGCTCTGGGGATGTGGCACTGCCATCCCTCCCAGTTCAGGGGCCACCAGTGTCTGACTGCTGTGTGCCCACCATGCAGAGGCTTTGGGGTCATGGAGTGTCCCCCGGGTTGGAGCCTCTCAGCTGAGTGGTGCCTGGCTCTGGGGAGGGCACAGAGACACGAGGAGGAGTCCCAGAATCCCAGAATAGCTGGGACTGGGAGGGCCCTCTGGAGATCACCCAGGCCAACCCCCTGCCCAGGCAGGGTCACCTGGAGCAGGTGACACAGGAACAGGTGGGTTTGGGATGTCTCCAGAGGGGGAGACTCCACACCCTCCCTGGGCAGCCGTTCCAGGGCTCTGCCGCCTCCACGGAAAGCTCTCCCTCGTGTTGAGGTGGAACTTGTGTTTGCTTTATGGCCATCTCTCCTCATCCTGGCACTGGGCACCACTGGAAAGCCTGGCACCATCCTGTGGGCAGCCACCAGCAGGATGGATGCACGTGGATGGAAGGGGACTGCTGTGGGTGCCCTGCCCACCCCAGGGTCTGTGGGGTGCCCTTGATCCACAATCCCTCAGCTGCTCTTGTGCCCCCGTGGCAGAGGGACACGTTGTCTCTGTGGCTGCTGGAGATGCTGGAAGCTGCACCAGCACCCCTGGGGGGGTTTCTCCATGCCCTGCCTGCACTGTGACATTCCCAGTGGGACAGGGGCACGGCCCTGGTGGGTCGGTGCCACACCCCTGGCTCGGGGCCGAGGCCCTTGGACGGTGCCGCCGGTTGTACTTTCACACCGATGTTTTTCGGGTTTCTTTGGTGGTTTTTTCCCCCCCCACACAAGTCATTACAAGCTAAACAGCTCAAACAATCTTCAAGGTGAAATCTGCTTTTCATTACTCCGCCAGGGCAGCGCGGCTTCATTTCCATAAGTTCCATTACCATATGCAGCATGAGAGCGCTTTTGCTCCGCTACATATTGTCAACATTAAATAACCTCTTTTTGTGGTTACATCATAAAAATTCTTTAGATCTTGGAAGCGGGCTGGGGGATATTTGCATATGTATATCTTTAATTTTCGCGGCACAGCCTGGCTACCAGATGGGGAAACCAACTAAGCCTCCAACATTTCTCGGCGAGTTCAACGCTTTCCTGTGTTGGGAACCGCAGAGGAAACGAGGTGGTTTTCAGCCACGCTGAGCCTCTGCCAGCCCCTAACCTTGGGATATTTTCACAGGGAAGGGGGGGGGAGAGGGGAGGGGAGCCGTTTTCCCTCGAACCAGATGGCCGTATGGAATCAATAAAAGGCAGTTTGCAAAAGTTTGTTTACTTAACATTGGGGAGAATATGCCTTTGTGGTCCCTCTGCACGGCAGAGGAATGGGATCCCACAGCCCCCTTAACGAGGGCGGGGAACCTGCCCGGCCACGAAGGGCCTTTTTCCTTGGATTTTGCCCTGGCCAACCCCCTGGATTGGGTGCCCTGAACCCCACAGCTCCACACCAGGCCCACGGAGCTCATCCCAAAGGCCCTGAGAGGTTTGGGGTGAAAACATTCCCCCCTGGGAGCGCTGGACAGGGATTGTGGGGTTTTATCTCTTCACAAGCCCGGATTGCAGTGTTCGGGGTGGAATGATGTTTTTGGGGTGCAATGATGTCTTTTGGGGTGGATTGACATTTTTTGGGGAGGAATGATGTTTTTTGGGTATAATGATGTTTTTTGGGGTGGAATGATGTTTTTTGGGATGGAATGATGTCTTTTGGGGTGGAATGATGTTTTTCTGGGGCACAATGATGATTTTTTTTGAAGGTTTAATGATGATTTTTTGGGGGGTCTAATGGTGCTGTTTTGAGTGTAATGATGATTTTTGGGAGTGCGTTGATGATTTTTTGGGAGTGTATTGATGATTTTTTTGGATCTAATGTGGATTTTTGAGTGCAATGATGTTTTCGAGGTATAAGACTGTTTTCTGGGGTGTAATGTTGGGGTTTTAGGGTATAACGATGATTTTTAGGGTGCAATGATGTTTCTGAGGGTGTAAGGATGCGGTTTAGGGTATAATGAGGGGGTTTAGGGTGTAATGATGTTATTTTGGGTTGTAATTATGGGGTTTGCATGTAATGATGCTTTTTAGGGTGTAATAATGATGTTTTGGGGTGTAATGCTGATTTTTTTGGAGTCTAATGATTTTTTTGAGTGTATCGATGTGTTTTAGGGTGTAATGTTGGTTTTTTAGACTATAATGATTTTTTTGGGGCTGTAATGATTTTTTGGGGGTACAATGACCTTTTAGGGGTGTAATGATTCTTTTTGTGTTTAATAGTGTCATTTTGGGGTGCAATGAAGGCAGTTCTGCGCGCAATGAAGTTTTTTTGGGGGTGTATAATGATGGATTTGGGGCTCTACAGGTCCCTAAACCGCCTCCAAAGGCAGGCTGGGCCCTGTGCTGCGCGTGAGAGACGTCTGAGAACGTGTAAGGTATTAATCATCTGCCATAATTATTTTTAAACATCCCAAATTATCCGAGTAGTACAGCAAGAAAACAACGTCGCCTCGTCTTTAAAGCAGAGCCTCGTTACGCCAGCCTGTCATCTGTTAATTCATTAGAGCCCTGACAGCAAGAACCGAGATCAAAACTGCTCTAAGTGATTCCCGATGACACACAATGGCAAATTTCAGCCATTATTCCGGAAATGTAACCTCGTTCCTTCTGCTGCCTCCAACAAGGGCCCTTCCGCCGCTATTAATTGCCCTCTAAGTGGTTGCATGTGTTGTGTTTGGGTTGCTGCTCAGATCTCTGCTTTGAAATGCTGCTGGAGAGGGAAATTTGGGGGCTGGTTGAAGGGGGGGCCGACCCAGCTCCAGGGGTTGGGACGTGAGCGCAGGACACGCTGCCACAGCTCCCTCAGGAAAATAATAATGATGATAATGATAATAATAATATATATTAAAACCACCTTTTTAAAGAAAAAAAGTTTGTTTGGTTTTTTTCCTAAGTATCCGAGTCGGGTTTTTTAAGCGAGTTGTAAATTTTATTTGGAACTTTTTTAATTTTTTAGGACCTTTTGTGGTCGTGGCCGGTGAAGCCGACCAAGATTTGCCATCTGCAAATCCAGGAGCTTCCTGCTGGAAGGTGAGGTGCTGGGCGGGTTCATAGAATTCCAGGATGGTTTGGGTTGGAAGCACCTTCAAATCATCCGGTGCCACCCCCTGCCATGGGCAGGGACACCTTCCACCAGCCCAGGTTGCTCCAAGCCCCGTCCAACCCGGCCTTGGACACTTCCAGGGATCCAGGGGCAGCCACAGCTTCTCTGGGCAACCTGTGCCAGGGCCTGCCCACCCCCTCAGGGAAGCATTTCCACATCTTTCCCCAGGATGTATTGGATACCCCCAGGCAGGAGATGAGAGGCAGGAACGTGCCTGCCACAGAGCAGAAGTGGTTTTGTGAGCTGCCAAAAAAGTGCATTTTGTTCTGCTAAAGTCGTGTCTGTTCTTCTTCCAAGTGAAGGATATGAAAATCCCGCTCAAATGATGCGTGAGTTCCTCAGGAATTGGGCTGCGAGCTGGTAAATTGCTGCCTTTAATTAATGACCTTGATTTACTGACCTTGAGGTGAAGCCAAGCACAGCCTGGGCCGTTTGGGTGAATTATGGGAAGATGAGGAAACCAATGAGGAACCAGAAAATACTGGAGGGCCAATAAAAAAAGGAAAAGCGGGGATGTGAATGGTCTTTTTGTGCAGCAAAGCCCCAGCCCTTGCTGGGAGTATCCCAGAGCTGCTGGAAATGTGGCAGTGCAGCAGCTTTGATGCCCCTGGATCCCTGGAAGTGTCCAAGGCCAGCTTGGATGGGGCTTGGAGCAACCTGGGCTAGTGGAAGGTGTCCCTGCCCGTGGCAGGGGGTGGGATGGGATCATCTTTAGGGTCCCTTCCCACCCAAACCGTCCTGTGAGCCTCTGAGATCCCATCCCATTGAAAAATGGGATACTTTCTCACCTTTGTGCTGCCCAGGAGCTGTGCCCTCCATGCCCGGTGCCTGCTGGGGGTTTGGACAAAATCTGCCTGGGGCTGGATGAAGGGATTTTGGAGAGAAACATATTCCAGGGTGACAATGGAGCCACGGAGGTGACACACCGTGGGTGGTACCTGCCATCCCTGTCCCTTCCCTTTGGACTCTGGGCTGCAGGGACAGGATTGCTCACAGGGACAGGGCGATTTCTGTGGCAGAGCCCTCAGGGGACAAGATTCCTGCTCGGTGTGTCCTGATGTCCTGGCCAGAGCCCTCCGGGCCTGTCGCATTCCCTGTGGAGCCTGCTGCACCCTGGCCAGGGCACCTTGGCAGCTGCCACCCCTCCAGGCCACATTTGCTACAGATTTTCTAAATGTTTGCTCTATATTTTCTCTGTATTTTCTGCATATTTTATATGTATTTTTCTATATATTTTCTACGTATTTTCTAAATCTTTTCTAAATATTTTCTGCATATTTTCTCTATATTTTCTACATATTTTCTCTGTATTTTCTCTATATTTTCTGTATATTTTCTGCATATTTTCTATATATTTTCTGTATATTTTCTACATATTTTCTGTATATTTTCTATATATTCTCTCCATATTTTCTCTATATTTTCCCTATATTTTCTATATACTTCCTCTATATTTTCTCTATATTTTCCATATATTTTCTATATATTTTCTGTATATTTTCTATATATTCTCTCCATATTTTCTCTATATTTTCCCTATATTTTCTATATACTTCCTCTATATTTTCCATATATTTTCTATATATTTTCCATATATTTTCTATATATTTTCTATATATTTTCTGCATATTTTCCATATATTTTCTATATATTTTCCGTATATTTTCTATATATTTTCTGTATATTTTCTATATATTCTCTCCATATTTTCTCTATATTTTCCCTATATTTTCTATATACTTTCTCTATATTTTCTACATATTTTCTATATATTTTCTCTGTATTTTCAGTATATTTTCTATACATTTTCCATGCAAACCCAACAAAGTCACCGGGGTCGGGCACAGGAGCTCTGTGCATCCACTTTATTTCTCTCTGGTGGCCGTTACCTTGCTGAGGGTGAGCATAACTCTTCCCTGCATAATTCCCTGTCTTTGCACTTTAAATAGCCCAGCGGAGCAGGGCAATAAGGGGGCCTGCTGGTTGGCTGGGGGTGAGGCCAACTCTGCTGTTTGGGGACTCAAGGAGCGCTTGAGTCAGCAATCTCCTGACTTTGGAACTTGGGAGGGGACACAGAGCTCTGCCTCGCTCGGTTTTTTTTTTATTTCTCCCTTTTTAAACAATATATAAATCTGTGGCAGCCCCGAAGCAGAAATAGCAGCGGCCCATGACCCGTGAGAGGCCTTCACAGCTTCCTTTTCAGCTGGAAAATTGCTTCAGTCAGCTGTGACCGGCTGGGAAAGGAGCTAAAGCAGCGCCCTGGCCCTCGGGGGGGCACCTGGGCAATGTGGGATCGGAGCAAGGGGAACAGGGAAGGCTTCCAAGCCCAATTCCTTGGGGCCGGGAGAGCGGGAGGGGACACGCCCAGCTGGGGCTGGGGGGGGTGGTGGGGCTGGGGATGAAGGGGAGGGCTAATTTTGGTTAATCTGGGGGGCTCTGCCTGCCTTGGGAGGCTGTTCAGGCTTTGCCCGCTGCAAACAGAGCCCTGAAAATGCTTCAACACTTCCATTTTTTCTCTTTTTTTTTTTTTTTTTTGAGATGCTGCAATTACCAGCCAGACTTTC
>NW_021939189.1:1069331-1070539 GCF_001715985.3 Manacus vitellinus | reverse complement strand
AGCTCTCCCTGGATCCTTCTCTTCTCCAGGTGAACCCCCCCAGCTCTCCCAGCCTGGCTCCAGAGCAGAGGGGCTCCAGCCCTGGGAGCAGCTCTGTGGCCTCCTCTGGAATTGCTCCAACAGGTCCATGTTTCTCCTAATTTGCTGAATTTTAGGATGGTTTCCCTTGAAAAAGGTCTTTTCTGGTGAGTTCCTTGTGGCCTGTGATCCATCCACCCCTCACGTTGCCCCATTTTAAACTATTTTTATCCCAGAGACGTATCCCAGATGTCAACTTTCTGGAACCCATTTTCCCTGGGTGTGAAGCTCGGCGGAGAATCCCGGGAAGGGCCGAGCCAGGCAAAGCCATGGAGCTGCCCTGGGGGTCCCTCTCCTGAAGGGGGGAGTCTTTGCTGATGCTTTGCCTCGGGCACATCACAATGAACCCACCGACCTCCTCAGCAGCCCAGGGCTGGGGAGAACCTTCCCTGAGCTGTGGAAAACTGATACAACCCCAGGCACAAACCCGCTGGGAGAGCGGGATTATGCTCCTAATCCCTGTTCCTGCAGGTCCTGCTCCCCCTGTGCCCCACACGCTGCTCTGGCTGCACTTCCCGGGCTGGGCTGTCATTGGAACACCTCATTCCTTTGATTTTCCAGAGGGCACCGGGCACAGGAGTGTTAGAGCACGGCTGGGGTGGGAATTGCACACTGTATATGGGAATTGCACACTGTATATGGGAATTGCACATTGTATATGGGAATTGCATGTTGTATATGGGAATTGCACACTGTATATGGGAACTGCACACTGTATATGGGAATTGCATGTTGTATATGGGAATTGCACACTGTATATGGGAACTGCACACTGTATATGGGAATTGCATATTGTACATGGGAATTGCACACTGTATATGGGAATTGCATATTGTACATGGGAATTGCACACTGTATATGGGAATTGCATGTTGTATATGGGAATTGCACACTGCATATGGGAAGTGCACACTGTATATGGGAATTGCATACTGTATATGGGAATTGCATACTGTATATGGGAATTGCATATTGTATATGGAAATTGCACATTGTATATGGGAATTGCACGTTGTATATGGGAATTGCATGTTGTATATGGGAATTGCATGTTGTATATGGGAATTGCACATTGTATATGGGAATTGCATGTTGTATATGGGAATTGCATGTTGTATATGGGAATTGCA
>NW_021939189.1:1066210-1067681 GCF_001715985.3 Manacus vitellinus | reverse complement strand
GGGAAGGAATTTTTGGCTGTGAGGGTGGGCAGGCCCTGGCACAGGTTGCCCAGAGAAGCTGTGGGTGCCCCTTGATCCCTGGAAGTGTCCAAGGTCAAGTTGGATGAAGCTTGGAGCAACCTGGGCTAGTGGAAGGTGTCCCTGCCCATCGATATTTCAGCAGAACAAGTGATGCACTGATCTGGCAAGGGGGGTTCTTGCCATCCCACAGCATCTTCCATGAGCACAATGTTTAAAACCATCACCAAATTCAGGGCAAAGGAGCCACATGGCAAAGGCTTTGGGAGTAAATTCACCCAGTTTCACCAGTCAGAGCAGCTTTTGGAGAGAGGCAGCTTTGTTTTGCTCCTGGATAAACCCTTCCCGCCTCTCCCAAGGCACTTGTTCACATTTTTTAAGGAGAAAAAAATATCTTGCATGTCTGCTAATGGGCTGTTAATGGGATTGGTGTCACGGCCTGTCAGTGGGGGGGAGGGGACCCTCCAGTGACCGGGGTGTTTGGGGAGCAGCAGAGCGTTTTAGCAGCTCTGTGTTTACTCGCTTTTCATTTTCTTTCCTATTTTTGTGCCTCTGCTCCATTAATCTTCCCGGTGGCAGCAGCTTCCCGGTGCCTGGCTGTGGAACCGCCGTGCCTTGGCTCTGCAGCTCTGCCTGCTCCAGGGCACAGCCAAGAGGGAGTCGGTGGCAATTAAGATTGGCTTGATTTGGCTCCTCTCGTGGCACCTTTCAGGCCAGGATTGCCAGCCTCTTCCCCCTTGCAAGCTTTAGGCAGCAAAACTGGATGTAATCCATAGATTCAGGCTTTGGTGCCTGAATGCAGCTCATGGCCGGGGTGATGGGAGTGCTGTGCTCTGCTGGCCCGGGAGCATGGCAGGGATTGGTCCAGACTGATCCAGATGCTCCTGGAGCCTGGGCAGTTGGGATAAAACTCCTTAGCTCCCTCATTTAATTACCCCCTATATGGAGCAGCACCTGCCGAGGCGCAGCTTCCATCGCCAGCGAGGCTGTTCCCAACCTGGGCCTGGCACAGAGGCCAGAGGGGGTGACACGTCCTCCAGGAGAGACTGGCACACCCTCCCAGGGCTCACTGGGCAGCCAGGGCTGGCTTGGAGAGCCTGGAGGAGCTCCAAGGCTTTCTCCAGGCTGATGGAGCTGCTGTTCCCACCCTGCAGGGTGATGGAGCAGGGGCTCTGTGGAGCAGCCAGTCCACACCTCACCTTCTCCAGGGTTCCATCTGTCCCAGGATCAGCCCATACGTGTGCAGGAGAAAATCCCAGAGCATTAATGATCTCCTGCAGATGGAGAACAGTGCTGGCATTCCCAGCTCATCCCATTTCAGGGTAGGTGTCCAGAGAGACCTCAGAGCACCTTCTGGTACCTAAAGGGCTCCAAGAGGGCTGGGGAGGGACTTGGGAGAAGGACTGGAGGGACTGGACAAGGGGAAATGGCTTCCCACTGCCAGAGGGCAGGG
>NW_021939189.1:1064559-1066009 GCF_001715985.3 Manacus vitellinus | reverse complement strand
TGGTTCCTGTACCTGCTCAGGCAGGTCGTGGGACTGGGACTGTCCAGATTGAGTTGTCTCTCAGGAGCCTTTGGGAAGCACCCAGGGGCACCAGCCCTGGTACAACAACCCAGCCTGGGGGTGCCATGTGAAACATCAGCAAAAATAAATCTGGCTAATCCCGAGGAATGACCGGGCGCAGCAGCAGTTCCAGGCAGATTAAAGTCTTGCATTACACCACTTGGAAGGGCTGGGGTTTACTTGGAAAGTGAATCACATTAATTAGCATTCTGCTAATGGCTGTTTTGTATAAATATAGTGTGCCTTAATACCAACACGAGTCGCAGGTTGACATATTTAGATCGTTGATATCAAAGTCATTAACGCCTCTCCGTGGTAAACCTATTCTCAGTTGGGGCTGCAAATGGGATTCTCCTGAGCCAATCAATCTTCCTAACGCCTGAGCAGAGCCTGTTGATCTTTAGCCACCGACGGGATACGGCTTCCCAGAAATGTGCTTGCATCTGTCAAAATTATAAGCAGCTGGCAGCCCCAGCCAAAGGTCAGCTCTGCTACGAGTGTGAAAATAGGATCCCGGGAGCAGGAGGGCTCTGTGTCCATCGGGATGTGCCACAGGGCCCCCGTGTGCGTCCGTCCCCGCGGGCGCTCGGACACATGGCGGGGATATATTTATATGGACGATTTCTCCCACGTCCCCTGTGGTCCTGGAACCTCTCCAGGGCTTATTAAAACCCAGGCACATCAAAGGATGGGAAAGGTCTGCTGGAGTTTAGGAACTCGGAGGGCTTAACGATTATTTTGCACTAATTCACCCCTAATTTAGCGTTGGTTATTGGCCTGATTAACCCCCCTGCTTGGGAGCTGGGGTGGAGGGAACAGGTTCCCTTAAAACCTGGTTTGGGGGAATTTCAGCATGGCAGGAGCATGGGGATGGGGCCATTCCTGAAAGCCAACTGAGCATATTGATCATGGAATTAGTGATTAGATCTGGAATAAATTCTCCCCTGTGAGGGGAACGAGGCCCTGGCACAGGTTGCCCAGAGAAGCCGTGGCTGCCCCTGGATCCCTGGAAGTGTCCAAGGCCAGGTTGGATGGGCTTGGAGCAACTTGGGCTGGTGGAAGGTGTCCCTGCCCATGGCAAGGATAGAACTGGATGAGCTTTAATGTCCCTTCCATCCCAAACCATTCCAGGATTGTATGAAATGCTGACACAACTTCCAGACCAACGTGTGGTTCCATCAGGGATCATTATTAGGTTGCAGTGACAGGGATGAAAGAGGCCAAGCCCAGCTCCTGGAGTGATGAGTTCCTGTCTGCCCCAGGACACCTCCAGCCATGGTGTGATTAAGGCCAAGCATTTTAATTTGGGAGCTTTAATTTGAAATCCCCTCTGTGGTACCAAACCGAGGGTGTCAGGGAAGCGCTTCCTGCAGATCCCACTCCGGGATGG
>NW_021939189.1:1063159-1064149 GCF_001715985.3 Manacus vitellinus | reverse complement strand
GCCTGGAGCTCAAAATCCAGGGAATAAACTCCACTGAGCTGGTGAGGAGGAAGGAATGCTCAGCAACACGTTGGGCTGGCCTAACAATAGCGAGAGCTTATTTTGACAGAGGGTTGAGGAGGGTTGTTTTTTTTTTTTTTGCAGTTGGGAGGTTGTGCTGCAATAAAATCTGCACTTGGCTGGTGGATTTTAAATAACACTTATCTCATGGATGGAGCCAGACGGGACGTAACGCGGCCGTGTGTGGAATGGCTTCCCTGTCATTATTCCCACCTCCTATTTTGGGTGTTTGTTAGTCAGCCCTGAAGCCCCAAAGCAGATGCAGATTGCAAACAAAGGTTTTTAGAGTGTTCCCAATCAATAAAGGAATTAAATAAATACGAGCCAGAGCCTTGGAAGCAGCGTGAAAACTCATTAGGGTTTTCAGGGATCGGGAAGTACATTCGATGTGAATAAATATAAATATCTATTGGGTTTTTACTTCAGAAAGGAGATGTGGGGGTGGAAAAATTCCCAATCAGTATAAAACCGGCCGGGGTAATTTGTTTTGTCAGAGACTGGGCAGCTGGAGGGAGCTTTAGATAGAATCCTCCTCCAAAAGAAATGGAAGCAGAGGAAAAGATTATCAAAAGAGGAAAGGCTTTAATAAACTGCGAAGCCCTGATCACCCACTGAGAAGCAAAGCTTAATTAGGAGATTAAGCCGCTCCGGGCGCTGTGCGCAGGCTCCGTGTGCCGGGAGCGGCGCTGGAGGCGCTGGGAATGCGCTCCCTTGGCTTCCCCGGGATGCAGAACACGGCTGTGCCCACCAAAGCCTGGCCCCAGCCCCTCCAGCGGCCCCCGTGTCCTGCCAGAGCACGGTGCTGGCACTGCCACGTGCCCAGGGGAGCGGGAATCGGGCCGGGAAAGGGGAAACCCTCTGGAAGCAGAGCCTGTGCTTGGGCTCCCCGCTGGGTTTCCATGTTCCAGTGTCCTCAGGGACTCTCTGCTG
>NW_021939189.1:1055755-1062066 GCF_001715985.3 Manacus vitellinus | reverse complement strand
GGTGTCTATGAGACAGATTTCATGCCTTGCTTCACAGTTTAATTTTATCAATCATAACATTTAAAAAAAAATTGACAGCAGTGAGTAGACATCGCCGCTATTCCAAGGAGAGGAATTTTGGGTGGAATCGAGTAACATTTGGTAATTATATACACATTGCAAAAATAAAGGTAGCAATTTAGGAAAACAGGAGTGGAGAGAAATTATCGTTTGAGCTGGCAGGAATAAATTAGAATTGTTTGGCACACTTTAATAAAATCCCACAGAGGCACAGAGTGCTCTCGGAAAAAGCGGCGGCGGACGCGGAGCCGAAGCACCGGAGGCTGGGATGGACACAGGGACAGGGGACAGTCCTTGGAAAGGTGTTGGGATGGTCCTCACTGGCATCACCTCGTGATGGAATTTATAACTTCAAACTGCCAGAAGGCAGGGTTAGGTGGGATGTGGGGAAGGAATCGTTCCCTGGGAGGGTGGGCAGGCCCTGGCACAGGTTGCCCAGAGAAGCTGTGGCTGCCCCTGGATCCCTGGAAGTGTCCAAGGCCGGGTTGGACGGGGCTTGGAGCAACCTGGGACGGTGGAAGGTGTCCCTGCCCATGGCAGGGGGTGGCACTGGATGAGTTTTAATGTCCCTTCCAGCCCAAACTATTCGATGATTCCATGATTATTCCTGTAATCCTGGTTCCTGCAGGCCTGCTCAGTGCAGGAACCATCTCCTAATCCCTGGAACTCCTCACTGGCAGGATACTGAAGAAGTGAAGGAAGTTTCCAGCCTCTCCTCAGGCGGGATGGGCAGTGCCGTGGTGGCTCCTGATTCCAGGGAAGGACTGGGGGGAGCAGAGTTTTGTCCCATTATTCTGGAGATGATTAGTGGCCTTGCAGGAAGCACACTCGGCATTAAGGTTTAATGAGCATTGCACAATCCAGGATCATCAGTTTACCCACTGCACGGAGCCCACAGGTCATAAAATTCAGGCTGGATTGTGTGAACCTCTCACACAAAGGGCTCCCCGTAACAAAATCGGCCTTTAATTAGCACAACACCGGGCAGGGCTGAGGTGCAGCTTCCCCAGCCAGCTCAGGGGGACGTTAATTACCCAAAGGCTTGGCACATGCATCATTTATGCCTGGTTTTTTCCCTCGTGTCCTGTTTCCTAGTGGGGTTCTGCCGGGGGAGGGCTGGCACTGCTGTGGGCAGTGGGTACCTGTGGGGTGGGGGTACGGCCACTGCTCCACCTCTTCTCCTGTTTGCACCCAAAATTCCTCGTTGCACAGACATCCGTGTCCCTGCTGCTGGTCCTGCCAGGCTCTGCAGGAATTGTGTCTGTGGCCGGTGATGCAGTTAAGGTTTTATAACCTTTTCTTTTGCTGATTGACTTTTGGAGCTTGGATGGGAAGCTGTGAGAGGGAAAAGCAGCCAGGCTCTCCTGAGATACAAATATGTGTGGCTGCCCCATCCCTGGAAGTGTCCAAGGCCAGGTTGGATGGGGCTTGGAGCAGCCTGGGATAGGGGAAGGTGTCCCTGCCCATGGCAGGGGGTGGGACTGGATATCATTTAAGGTCCATTCCAACCCAAACCCTTCTGGGACTCGTGATGAATCCAAATTGGGGGGGCTGGACCTGGGAAGAAGCCACAGCAGGGCCTGGGATCTGCAATGCAAAGCGGCTGCCAGAACCATGCCGATGGATGTGGGGAGAGATCCAGGGATTCAAACCATTAGGTGAGTGGTTGTGGGTTTTTCATTACAGCCAAAGCTCTATCACAGAAACCTTTCAGCTCCAGGTCGTGCAGCACTAGCAGGAAGCAAAGTGTTTGCGTTTGTCTCCTGAAAAATGGGCTGTTTTTCCTCCACTCTGGTCCCGGGGAAGTCCATCACTCCCTGCTTCCCTTGGATGGCTTAAAAGCTCCTTTGCTGCAAGAGCCTGGGAGGGTTCCAGCTCCAGGAGGGATTAAACCACTCCTGGAGGAGATGCAGCGTGATGACAGCAATTCCCCCATGTGATGCTGATCCCAGGCTTTTCCTTTTTTTTTTTTTTTTCCCCAAAGGATCAAGGGATGCGTTTAACAAAACGAGCTGCCCTTTCTGTCTGCGCACACAGCGTCCCCCGGAGCTGTTCCCGGGAAGGGAGAACATCATTAAGGAGTAAGGAATGGCCCCGCACGGGCTCCACCCCGCTCTCAGTGCTGGGAAGCCTAATTAGAGCGCCGGGATAACGATGGAGTGCTCGGCTCAATTTGCATGGGGCTGCAGCCCAGAGGGCACCGCGGTAACTTATTGTACTGATTAGGGGGAGCTTTTGTCACCACAGACAGAGCCTGGTTAAACCCCTCGGAGCTCCCACCCCGACACCTGCAGCTCGGGGAGCTCACACCCCAAATCCCCTCCCCGGCCCCAAAAGCTGCTTTATCCCAGTGTGTGCCTTGGGTGGTTTGGGAGGTTTCTGGAGGGTCCCAGGTGAGCCCCCAGTGTGGTTTTGGGGCAGAGAGGAGCAGCCTGGGGTTGGGGGGTGCACCCTTGGTGGGGGGCTCTGCTCTGATCCAGCAGAGTGGGGAACAGGGGGCTGGGATAGGGAGTGGGGCTTCCTGAGGAGAGCAGGTGTCCAGTTTAAATCCTCTTCAGATGCCTCACCCCTGGAATGTTCCAGGCCAGCTTGGATGGGGCTTGGACCAACCTGGTCTAGTGGGACGTGTCCTGCCCAGGGCAGGGGTGGAAGGAGATGAGCTTTAAGGTCCCTTCCCACCCAAACCATTCCATGATTCTTTGATTCTGTGATTCCCAGTGCTCCACTTCCCAGTGTTGACAACACCAGGAGCTGCAGATCCAGCTGGAAATATGAATGAGTATGTTGGGGTGACATTATGGTTTGTGGCATGTTAAAAAGGGGCAGTTCCTGGGGTCAAAAGGGCTGAGAGAGGATCCCTGAAACCCAGCCCAGCCCTTCTGTGCTTGGGAGGAGCAGCTCAGAGAGAGGAGCCCGCGTGGCTCTGTGTACCTGGCCCATCCTGCTGCTCCGTGAGGGCTCCCGGAGGAATAATTGGTGTTAATTGGCACTACCAATGCCCTCTGGTACCAGGGCTGCCTGTGGGACAGAGCCGTGGAACTGCCCCATGAACCCCCCCGGCTCTGTTTGGGGGGACATCAGGAGGGGTCAGGGGTCTGTCCTTTCCTGGGCTGTCAATATTTGGGACTGAGCAGGGCTTTGTGACGTGGGGGTTTGGTCTGCGACACGTCTGCCTTAATGAACTCCAACAGCACAGAAGGCAATTATGTTTGTGTCTAGACCTGCCTGAGACCATCAACAGCACCTCATTACTTTACAGATTGTTAATGCTGTTGGCAGAAGTTGAAGATCCTCCTTGAAATAATAATAAAAAAAAAATAATCAAATTTATTCTCCGTCGCAAACACACTTTAGCTGATGATAAATGATAAATGATAAATGATAAATAGGGGCTGGTGGTGCTGAGACCTTTGTCCAGGGGCTGATCCGTAGCCGTGCAGCAGGATGAAAGGGAGAGGGGAAATGGCACAGAACTCGTGTGAGGTTTCTTTGAAAGGTCACGAGAAGCTTTAGGAAAACGAGGAAACAAAGCTGGTGCTGTTGTGTCAGTGTGTCTGCTCCGCTCCCAGGGACTCGTGGCCAGCCATGAATCATGGCACTGTTGGGATATGGAGGGATATGGGCATGGAATTGCTATGGAGATCTATTTTTTTTCCCCATTATTACGTACATATCAAATCTGACAAGGAGGAGGTGACCCCCAGCAGGGTTTCATGTCACCTCTTCTCATGGAATTGCAGAATCCATGAATGGTTTGGGTTGGAAGGGATCTTAAAACCCATCCAGGTACACTCATCTGCCCTGGGCAGGGACACCTTCCCCTAGCCCAGGTTGCTCCAAGCCCTGTCCAGCCTGGCCTTGGACACTTCCAGGGATGGGGCAGCCACAGCTTCTCTGGGCTAATTTCTTTGAATTTTCCCAATTACTCATTTTCCCCGACATTTCCATCCCTGTTCCTATTCCTGTCCCCCGCAGAGGGGCTGGGTGAGGGAGGGGATGTACCCACAGCCCAGCTGGGCACCCCCAGGGCTGGGGGTCAGTGCTGCCCCTCGTTGGGACCCTCCAGGGTGGGTGTTGGAGGCGAGGCCGGAGCTGCCGGAGGGGGGATGTCACAAACCATTCCAGCTCCATCGGCGCGGGTGTTGGGGGAGCAGGGAAGCGTGTTGAGAGCTGTCAGCTGACAGTAATGGACTCGTTAGGCTCCTGATGGATGGAGATGGCCTTGGAAATTGCCAGGAGCCATTTCAATCCCTGCCGGGCCCTGACACAGCCGTGCACAGGGACGGGGGGAGCGCTGACAGACCGCCCTGCTCTGCCCTTGCACGGGAGGTTTCACAACTGCTCTGGCTCCAGAGGAGCTGGTGACTCCCGGGAAGCAGCTGGAGGATGTCCCCGGGAGGGGGAGGAGGCAGGAGCTGGGATGCTGAGCAGGGCAGGGGATCCAGCACACGTGGTGATGGTGGGGTGAGCAGGTAACAGTCTCTGCCCATGGTTATCCAGGGGCCTGTTCCCTGGGGAAAACATGGCTCCAGTGCAGGCCAAGCAAACAGGGTGGATATGGCGTTAAAAGGATGCATTTTGATGGGCTGATTGATGATGTGAATATGCCTCCTCTTAGGAAAGAGTCCTCTGTTGGTCAGCCTGGAGAGCAGGAGCCACTGGAGTCCTTGGCTCCTCCTGGGAATCCCCCCAGCAGGCTGATGCCATCCCTGGCTATAGGAAGGTGGGAGTGTCTGCCCTGCACATCTTTCCATGTGGGCACACGGGGCGGGAAGTGTGACCTGGCAGCTGTGGGACTGTGCAGATGTTTATCTCAGATTTTGGAAGCTTGGCCAATAACAAATGTCTCCAGGTGGCCATGGATGGGGGAAGGGGTCTGGCTTGTTTCCTCCGAGGGATTGATCTCCTGACATCACGGTGTGGGAATGTGAAAAGGAGCAGATGGGCTGTTTCCTTGTCTCCTGCTGCTCCTGCCCTGAGTTTTCCCTCTCCCCAGTGCTTCACCACACGTTCTTTTCCTCCAGGTGGAAAAGGGAAGAGCAGCTTATGGAAGCTCCTCCTTCCCAGAGCCCATGGCTGAGCCCCCCAGCAGAGGTTTGGGTGCTGCAGCCCAGCACCAAATGAGCCCCTCACGTTCTGCCTGGGCTCTCTGGTGGTCACTGGTGTTGGATCCCACCCTTCCTTCCTCCTGTCCATCCGTGGGTGTGACTCAGCCCGAGGAAAGGCCTTCCCAGTTGGGATGGGGTGAAATGAGTGGCCCAAGACACCAGGAGAAGGCTGCATGGTGTGGCCATGGCTTTGATGCCCAAGGGAAGCCTGTCCAGAGCAGAGCTGTCCCCCCATGGTTGTGGGGATGGCAGGGAGGCTGCAGAGTTCCTTTTTTGGGGGACAGACAGAAATGTCCTTGTTTGCTGGCTGTGGGGTCGGGGGGCATCACCAAGGGGATCCCCCCAAGCCCTCCCCACGGGGCCTCTCTGCCAGCAGCCTTGGGGCAGCACAAATGCTCCTCTCGGTGACCCCCATCTAATTCAAGTAGTTTATCTTTGCTGCAGAGAGGAAATTAAGGGGGAAAAAATAACCCCCAAATCATTAGGACTCTCTATTGTGTTATCCCAGCTCCGACACTGCACCAGCTCTGTCCTGGAGGGATCACTGTGCCATGAGTCTAAAATGTTATTTCCTTCCCTCTTTCTCCATCCCAGGGCTCGTTTTAGCCAATGTGATCACTCAGAATTGTTCTCAGCAGTGAGGTATTTTCTTTAATGGACTATTGAGCTCAGATAACAAATTTTAAATTATAACACACATGACCTGAGCCAATTTCAACTTAATCTAAAATGTTGAATTGCCTTTACCCCAAATGGCTGCGAGGACACAAGCAGGGAGAGTTGGTAGAGAAAGTGGTTGCAGTGAAGTGAACGAGACCCTCAACCCAAGAGGAAGCTGAAAACTTCACCAAATGCATCCCTGGGGCCTAGTGACTGAAAGCACATTTATTGCTCCAAGCCCTGTCCAACCTGGCCTTGGGCACTTCCAGGGATGGGGCAGCCACAGCTTCTCTGGAAAACCACCCTCACAGCCAAGAATTCCTTCCCAATATCCCACCTAAACCTACTGGGATTGTTCAGCCTGGAGAGGAGAAGGCTCTGGGGAGAACTGAGAGCCCCTTGCAGGGCCTAAAGGGGCTCCAGGAGAGCTGGAGAGGGACTGGGGACAAGGGATGGAGGGACAGGACACAGGGAATGGCTTCC
>NW_021939189.1:1054188-1055117 GCF_001715985.3 Manacus vitellinus | reverse complement strand
GCCGGGCCGCAGGAACTCATCCGTGCTGAGTGAGATGACAACAGAGCTGTAATGCTTCGTGGAGTGTGTTTAATGAAAATATCAGCCCGGGCCCCCGACACGAGGCATTCATGTATAATAAAATGAGGTTCCTGAAACACTTCAGAGCATAAACCATCTGGTCTGCTGTGATGTACTAACAGCTTTGACTAATTTTTAATGCAGGTTTTATGACGGATCTGCACATCACGCCACCCATGCATAAGGAAGATCCAGCCCGGCTGCACCGTGAACTGAACTGACTGCTGATGAATTTGTCTCCCATTTTAATTACTTTCTGTACATTAAAGGTGTAGTGGACCATGTGAAGTGCCTTGTCTGGTTTATCCCCTCTGTGTCCCCACGTCTCCTTAAAGTGCTGGAGCTGCCTCCGCTCCCTGATCCGCAGCCGGGCGTGAGGGAAGGAGGGAGATGGAGGGAACTGCCTCGGATGGGAATCGGTCAATAAACACGTTGGGCCACCAGCAACAAGCCCCGTTTCATGAGGTTAATTAATTCTTATTAATTACAGCCCTTGAAATTTTCTCTGGCCTGCGTGGCAGGGATTGGTGCTGCCCAACGGGGTTTGCAGGGAGAGAGCTCAGCATTCTCTTCCAGGGAAATCAGAGCAGGAACTCGTGATGGAAAAGGCTTTCAGGCTGCAATCTCTGCCAGGCTCTTTCTCTTTAATGAATTTTTAAAAGACTTTATCAGCTTCAAAACATATTTATTTATTTATCGCAACCCAAAAGTGGAACCATTTATCTGAGCAAGCCCCAGATGTTTGGGATGGTGCTGGAATAGGGTTGGACCAAAGCCTTGGCAGGGCTTTTGCCCATTTCTTGCTGAATTTGCAGCCTGGCTTGGCTCTGCCCCTCTCCTGATTCCCAGGAGAGCTGGTTCCCCCAGGA
>NW_021939189.1:1049493-1053875 GCF_001715985.3 Manacus vitellinus | reverse complement strand
ATCTCATCCCTCTTCTCTCTGCTGTGACACTTTTCTGTCCTCCCTCATGACATTCCTCCCTTCTTCATCATGTCCTTTCTTCCCTTCATTGTGTCATCCCTCTCCCCTTCCACCACTTCTGGATCATCAGAGCTGCAGGTGGTTTTCCTTCCTGGGTTGGTGACAATACCAGGAGTTAATTTGTCAATTAAAACCTGTGTTGGGACCCCAGTGAAAAGGAGGGAGCTTTTCTCAGCTCCCCTTTCTCCTCCTTTCCACTGGGCCTGGGGCAGGTCAGAGCATTAATTGCCAATCTGTTATCTAATGGCTTTAGTCCCTTGTTTACTCTGAAAGTCACTGGTGAAGCCACCAGGATTCCTCTCCCTGCCGTCATCCTTCGGGATGAATGAGTTTCACTGTAGTCTGGGAATTCACTTGGCTGGGCTTTGGTGCAGCCTTGTGCTGGTTTTACTCATGGGTTGGCCGGCTGGGCCCTTTTCAGGGGGGAGGGCTAAATAATGACTAACCTGTCTCCTTAAGAGAGGATCCAGACGGGCCGAATTTCACAGACCTTTTGGGATTCACCGAGTTTGAACGGATCAGCCAACAGCCCTTGCTGGAGACAAGCTGAGGCAGTGGCCCTGTGGCTAAAATGTGTTTGTTAATGGGAATAGCTACAAATCACGGCTTACATGGAAACTTCAGTTCCAGTCTCGCTGCAAGAGGGGAAAAAAAAAAAACCCTAATTAAAAATTCAATAATGAGACTGGCCTTGGTGACTGAGCAGAAGGGAAAGTACCTACAAGCAGCAAATCCATTGCCAGGGACAGAAAGCCCTCCAAGTGCAATGTGTTAAGAGGGAAATGTCATTTTATTGGATGTTCCTTCGCCTCGCTAACGAGCACTGGGTTAATTTTAGCTCTCCTGCTGCATCCCAGCTCTGTGGTTCCTGCGGATCCCGTCTCGTGCAGCCCGGCCGGGTCACTGGGAGCAGGGCTGTTCTCCCCTGAGCAGCACCAACAGTGACTTTTCAGCACTCACAAGCGGGCACCAAGCGATGGAAGGGGTTTGGTCTCGCCCGTCCCGGATCATCCGGCGGGATGTTAAATCCATCCCTGGCCCCGTGCGTGGCGTCCACCAGCTGCTGCCTCTGCAGTCCCTGTTCCTGCACACCGGAGCCTCTCCGGGAAGCTGCTCTGGGGAACACCCCACAGTGGGCCTGGTTTGTTTAGGAAGGTATTTCTCCCCGTTGTTCTTTGGAGAGGGAGCCCTGCCAGGAGGGTCCCGAGGAGCTGGGCAGAGGGAGGCAGCACCGGAGCTGCCGTGGTTGGGACACCCCCCACGCCTGCTGGGGGTGTCCTGGAGCTTACAGGCCACATCCATCTCTCCAGAGGCTCCTCTCTGCTCCTCCAGTTTGGCATCCCATGGGATCACAGCATCCTCCCAACTCCAGGGCCTGCAAGTCCTCAGCAGCAGGGCAGAGGAGCTGCCCGGGCACCCCCTTCTGAGCAGGGGTGAGGCTGCTGCCAGCCTGGCATCACTGCCTGGGGACAGGTTTTCCAGAGCAGGAGGAAATCTAGGTGTATGGGAGGTGTATGAGAGGGCAGGGGCTTGGATGGAGCTTCACAGACCTCCCAGGCCATGCACTGAGTGGGGATGCACCGACTCCAGAGAGCCCAGAGGAGCTGTGGCTGCCCCTGGATCCCTGGAAGTGTCCAAGGCCAGGTTGGACAGGGCTTGGAGCAACCTGGGCTGGTGGAAGGTGTCCCTGCCCAGGGCAGGGGGTGGAACTGGATGGGCTTCAAGGTCCCTTCCAACCCAAACCATTCCAGGATCCATACAACCAGGAACAGGCAGCATAATACAAACTCCAGATCACTTTGCTTGGCCCTTGAATAGGACCTTTTTATTAGGTCAGAAATGTTCCTGACTTCTTCTCATCTGACTTCTCATCTGACTCCTCATTTCCTGTTTTCTTCAGGGACCTGGCAGGAAAGACACTGAACCACCACAGGAAAAGTCCACTGAAATTCAGGACAGGCGAAAGTTTTCACAGGGGTTCCCCTGGGATTCCCTGCCCTGGTCTGTACACACAAGTGGTTTAGATCATCCAGGAGCTCAGTTGAACTGGGCTTAATCTCCAGCCCATCTCCAGTTACTGCTCCAAATTTTTAATTTTACTGTTAGGAAAGGATAGTGCTGCTTTTCACATTTTGGAGTTGCTTTCTAATGGGACTTAAGCAGTAGAAATTTTTATTTTTTATATATATATTTTATGTAAATGTATTTATATATATACTCTGATAAAGATGTCCAGGCTTGTTTTCAACCTACCATGGATGACTAAACGGGCTCTGCAGGCCTTGGCTTGGTCCCTCCACTGCATCTTTTGGGGATGTAGGGATTGTCTACCCCACAGGAAAAGTTTGCCTGTATGTACAGGGAAAGTAGGAGGGTCAGGAAAACTCTTCCATCCCTGGAACATTCCAGGCCAGGTTGGATGGGGCTTGGAGCAACCTAGTCTAGTGGAAGGCCTCCCTGCCCATGGCAGGGGAGTGGAACAGGATGGGCTTTAAGGTCCCTTCCAACCCCAGACGTTCCAGGATTCCACGATTCCACGATCAGAGGAAGGTCACCATGACATGAGCCTGGAGAAGATTCCCCGGAGGCACTGCCAGCACAGGGATGTGGGGCTGCAGCCCTGCCTGCTGCTCTTGCAGCACCTCCCAGCCCTGGGAAAGCCCTCCTTGGCTGAAGGCAGCCCAGCAGCACGTGGAGCAGGAGCGTTCCTGGAAGGGGCCGGAGCTCCCGCGCGGCTCCATCAACGTCCTCCGGCTCCGCGGCCTCGGAGCCGCGCCAGCCCCGGAGCCGCTGCCAAGCCAGGAAGGGCTGACAATGAGGGGAGCCTCTCACCACTCTCACACACGTTTCCTAATGCTTGTTTTAGTGCTGAACATCTGGGAGAGATGCGTGTTGTGCTCCCAGAGCCATTTGCTTTGGCTGTGCCGAGCCTTTTCCAGCGGAGCCGGGCTGGGCCAGGGATCTGCGGAGGCTGCGGGAGGGAGAGTTGTTTCAGAAGTGCACGACAGGTAATTAATGGCTTCCTGAGAGCTAGAACCAGTTGGAAGGTTTTATTTCCAAAGAAAAATGGCTTTCTGAGAAAATGATTTCTCTTCAGTTCTGTCTTCTGTTGAGAGTTTGGGAGGTTTTCTTAAAAAAAGATGTTATGATCTTTTCAGTTGTTGGAAAAATCCCTTCTCAGCCCAGAGCTTTCTGATTTTTGGGAGAAGGACATGGGTAACTGGTGACAGGATGAAAGGACACAGCCTCAAGCTGCCCCAGGGAGGTTCAGGTTGGACATCAATCAGGAGGAATTTCTTCCTGAAAAGGGTGGTCAGGCTTTGGAAGGGCCTGCCCAGGGAGGGTTGGAGTGCCCAGCCCTGGAGGTGTCCCAGGAAGGCCTGGCCGTGGCACTCAGTGCTCTGGGCTGGGGGACAGGGTGGGGATGGGGCACAGGGGGGATCCATGGGCTGGGAGGGCTTTTCCAGTCTCAGTGATCCTGGGATTCTGTAAATGATGGACAAGCCCAGGGGAAAATAGAACATAAATGGAAAGGGACTGTTGGCACAAGGGCAAGGCAAGATGTCACAGCGTGGGCCGTGGGCAGTGCCCTCCTGCTCTGCCTGCACTCAGGTGCCACCCTGTGGCATCACCCTCAGTGTCCATCAGTGCTGGGAGCTCCTCCATGTCCAACAGCCACGGAGGAACAACGGCACGGACGGGTCTGTTACATTCAATTACAGCTGAAACAATTAGATTAGACTCCGTGCTAATTAACAACCCGAGTGGTGAGAGCTCCGGGAGGGGCCGGGCTGGTGGAGGTGTCGGGATGGCCGGGGGACATCGGAGCATCCCTGTGGCCCCTCGGGATGGCACTTCCAGACCCGCCTGTCATGGCGCTGCTGCTCCTCTTTCCCTCGTTTCCCATTAATTGTTTGCACTCCCCGTGTGTCTTCAATCCATTAGTTACACTTGCAGGGATCGGGGCAGGCAATAAACCCTCTGCTCTGCCGAGGGCTCCTGCGGCATCTTCCAGGGCTCATCCCGTCCCTAATGCCATTGGAGCGGGGGATCAGCTCCGGCCCCGCGCTGCCGGATCCCCCCGGGGCCGCGCCTGCAGAGGGCCGATAAGGGAATCGGATTTTCCTGGCGACACTCGAGGTGAAATCCAAGGATCCCGAATATTTAGTGATGTTTACCCACAGTAATCAGCTTCTCAAATAGATGTCACCGGCGAGGTTTGTGCTGCATTGATTGCAGGGCCCCTCTCGCTGCCCAGGGGCAAACAGCTCTGATTAATATTTCACAACACTTTTCCTTTTTTTTTTTTCCCCTCTTCTTTT